>NC_079192.1:57088180-57388180 GCF_029499605.1 Hyla sarda | reverse complement strand
ATAGAGATTTAAAAGTTTACCTTTTAATTTTAGGGGTTGTGAACCCCTCTTGTGTACTCATGCTGCTTCCTGCTCCACTCTGTCAGCCCCTTGGTCCTGTGACAGTGTGCGACTCCGCCTCCACATCCTCCACTGTGTCCTAAGCCTCCACTGCCCGGACAAGTCTCAGTGGCCCTTCAGCATACCATGTGTGCAGGGCACGGCGGTGTCACGCTGTTCTTCACATGGTTTGCCTTGGCGAAAAGTCTTGGAAACAATGGCCGGTCAGGGCAATGGAGACGTTGCACCTACATCTCACGGCCACATGAGCCCTGTGGGGGCTTGTTGGATTTGGTCCTTTGTATCCACACGCTGGGGTCCGGGACACTCAAAGTTTGATTTAAATTTCAAATAAAAATATCAGACATTTCAATGGTCTCCTCATGCATCAGCCAACTCCAGGCTGTGTCATTCAGGCAATATATGGTTTACTGATGCCGCTGCTGGGCCTGGGAATTAAAATTTTATCATAGGTAGCACCCGCTATCCAAAATCTTCTTCAAAAATTTCAAAAATTGTTGTGTTTTTTTGGGGGGGATTGTGAAGCTCTGGTGTGTACTCATGCATCAGCCAACTCCTGGCTGTATCATTCAGGCAATATATGGTTTACTGATGCCGCTGCTGGGCCTGGGAAATTCAAATTTTATCATAGGTAGCACCCGCTTTCCAAAATCTTCGGTTTCAATTTCTAAATTCATCTTTTCATCTTAGGGATTGTGAAGTCCTAGTGCCTACTCATGCTTCCAACACCTCCACGCTGTGTCATTCAGTCACTATATGGTCTCCTCATGCTGCCACCACCTCCACGCTGTGTCATTCAGCCACTATATGGTGTCCTCATGCTTCAGCCTCATCCAAGCTGTGTCATTCAGCCACTATATGGTGTCCTCATGCTGCCAACACCTCCACGCGGTGCCATTCAGCCACTATATGGTTTCCTCATGCTGCCAACACCTCCACGCTGTGTCATTCAGCCACTATATGGTCTCCTCCCACTGATGCCACCACCAGGCTCTGTCATTGTGCGGCAGTGATTGTAAAAGCGATGCCGGTAATCTGCATGTTATTCTGAATAACAGTATTATTTCACTACCCCAGCACACTCCATATGCGTTTTAGAACACAGCAAAGTGTTCTATACCCCATATTGAAGCTTTCTGTAGGCTAGAAATAGCCTTTTTTAATATAGATTCGCCACGAAAAAATTCGGATCGAAACAAACTTATTTGGATCGAATCGGCCGAATCGAATTTTTGAAAAGTTCGCTCATCTCTATAGATCATGTTTGTTGTTTGTCTAGACGCGTTTTTTTGTTGATGCTCCTCCAAATTTATCACATTGTCGCAGTGACCATGATAAATTTCATGTAGATCTGCACCCAGATCATTTTCTACTGCCGCTTTCAGATTCTACCCTACTTCTGAGGAGCTTGTTTGTCTGTGTGTTTGGCTTTATTTGTTTAAGTTAAAATTTTAAGGCAAATTAATGTCTAAAAGAAGGTCTGCAAAGAGAGTCTCACATTTGAATAGTGGTTTACCTTACCTCAGGCCAGGAAAAAAAAAATCTTTATTGTTCAAGAGACGAAGGTTTTAGTTGAACAGGTATTTATATATATTTTTTTAATTATGTTATCACTTTGTCGGATATTTTTTTTAAATTGTGAGATGTTGGCCATTGCTAACAATCTTATTGTTTCTTGCATCTTTACCATTCCTTTTTGCACCTTAAAAAATAAATCTGATTGTTTCATATGGACAACTGCTTTACTTTTCTTTTGCACGTTTTTACAATTTTTATGTCTTTAAACATTCTTATTTCCCACCTTATTCTCTCTCTCTCTCTCTTTCACTCTGGCTGATTTTTTTATTTTTGGCAAACAGACAGGAATAGTAATCTTTTTTAGACCTGGTAGGGAGGTGGTCTAGATGTGGTTTTTTGGGGGGGGTTTTTGCAACAGTTGCGGCAAAATTTGCACAAAAATCTAAAACATGCAGATAATAAATTTGTGACCACTGCATACGTCACTTGAAAAAATGGTCTAGCAATACCAAAAGGACAAAATGACGGATTTTAAAACTTTGAAAAAAAATAAATACAAAAAAAAAACCGCAATTAGCACAAAAATAAAAGATATTTGCAAATGTAGACCAAATAAAGCAATAGAACACAATGATAAATACCCCCTTTTGTCTTGTTAATATCCATTTGATATGTTATGTGAATAGTGTTTCATAATAAATCTGTCACGCGCTGCGCTCCGTCCGTGAGCGCAGTGTCCCGGGGTCCCCGTCTGCCGGCGGGGCTGGGATTCGAAACGCAGGACGCGCCTGCATGCAAATCCTAGCCCGTCACTCACCCCGCTCTGCTGCTTCTGTGACTCAGCTTTGGCGCATCCTGCTGCTTCTGTGACGCAGCCCCGTCCCCTAGGGGGCGCGCGCGCCGTAGCTCTGAAATTTAAAGGGCCAGTGCGCCCATAATTAGTGTTTGCACCTGACACCACATCATAAGTCCCTGCACCTCCCAAACTTCCCTGCCGGATCTTCAGTGCCCCTAGCCTGAGATTAAGTGTTCCCTATAGCCTGTTTGCCTTGCCCGTGTATCCAGACCTTCCGCTACGTTGTTTGACTCCGCACCTTTGCCGCCTGCCTTGACCTTCTGCTACGTTTGACTACGCTACAGCCTTATCCTTCGGTACCGCGCCTTGCCCAGGTAACTGTGTGGTCGAGCCGTGTCGGGGGTAGCGACCTGGGTGTCGCCTGCTTTAGCAAGCCCATCCTGCCTTGCGGCGGGTCTGGTGAAGACCAGCGGCACCTTAGACTCCACTCCTCAATACGGTCCGAGTCATCAGCCACACAGGTTAGAAGATCCACATCCAGCTCCGTTACAGCAAGATCTGGCCATGAATCCTGCTGGGGTTCCTCTGCCTGAAAGTACGGATCTCGCTTCCATCGTGGCGCTCCAGTCATAGCAGTTGGCACAGCAGTTGAGCCAGTTATCCGCCATGATGCAGCAGTTGCTAACTGCTCAGCAGCATCCGTCACAACCACAGCCTCCTCCTGCTCCAGTGCTGCCTCCCGCTGCTGCCGTCTCCTCCGGAACAAAACTCCACATGCCAATCCCAGAGAAATATGAGGTGGATTCTAAGTCTGGTCAGGGTTTTGTGACTCAGTGCTCCATGCACATCGAACTCATGGCAGAACAGTTCCCTTCGGAATGAGCGAAGGTGACTTTCATCATCACTCTCTTAACTGGAAGGGCTTTGGCCTGGGCAACTCCACTGTGGGATCGCAGTGATGCTCTCACAACTAATCTCCAGGCTTTCCTGATGGAATTTCGGGGTGTCTTTGAAGAATCTGCCCGAGCCTCCTCTGCTGAGACAGCGTTACTGAATCTTTCGCAGGGCAACTCCTCTGTGGGCGAGTATGCCATTCAGTTTCATACCCTGGCATCTGAGCTAGCATAGAACAATGAGGCTCTATGCGCCACCTTCAAAAAAGGACTATCCAGTCACATCAAGGATGCCCTTGCTGCCCGGGAATTGCCTTCTGCCTTAAATGAACTTATACAGCTGGCATCCCGGATTGATATGCGTTTGTCTGAGCGACGTGAGGAACTTCGCCAAGAAAAGGAGTCTGCACGACCTCGGCGCTTCCTTCGTCTGGCACCAGTCTTCCAGCAACCACCACAACCTTCTACGTTGGTGGAGGATGGGGCAAGGTCTGGGGGGGGGGCGAAGGGGATACATATAGGGAAATGGGGGCTGGGAAGATCAGTGTGACTGAGGTGTAGTACTGGAAGCAGAAAGCTCACATACAACAAGCATCTTACCTTAGTCAGCTTACCTTTGTCAGTATGGAGACAGTTGAAGTCTTGCTGGCCCAGTTGCGGAAGGAGGCGGAGGCCAGAGGTTCTGGATGGCTTGAGGACCAGCTTCAGGGCTTGTTGGCGGGCTCTAAAGCAGGGGGGTCAGGGGCTGCTACCGCTTCGGTGGCCCCCACGGTTCGCCGGTCTGGGAGAAAGAAAGCTCAAGCACGCCTGAGTCCAGAAGAGACCACCCAGGCAAGGCGCCATGTGCGGAGCCCCTCCAGGGACCCTCCAGGTGCTGTTGTGGCGAGGTCAGCTGCCTCCTGTAAATCCAGGCCTGGGAAGAATCCGGGTGACAGGCATGGCCTACAGCGGGGGGAGGGATCTGTGGTGTCCCGGTACAGAACATGGTCCTGTTCCAGCCTTAAGTCCCCTCAGGAAGAGTCCCTGCAGTCCATAAGGCTCTCCTGCAGGGCTTTCCCCCTTGCTCATCAGTTACTCCATATATAAATGCATTGCAAATGTATTGTGCATATTGTTCATTATGTATAAAGGTTGTACAAATGTATAAAATGTATATGACCTTCCTGGGTCATGTGATACTGTCATGTGATGTACCCAGAGTTCCCTGGGTACAGGACCTACAAGCTTTGCAACCAATGGGATTTAGTCCAGCCTCCCTAGTATATAAGGGGGCTGTAGTCTCTAAATTAATTCTCTTAGTTCCTGGCTACATTGCAAGCACAATCTCAGCATATACTACTAAATTCATCCAGCTAGGCCAAAGCCTAAGGAACTTGCAGCCACTTCAAAACATGAGTTATCAAGCTCTATCTACAATTCTAGTGACTATTACTCAACTCACGCATATAATTAGTATCACAGTGGCATGCATAAATCTCAATACTACAAGTCCCAGCAAGCCTGCGAGGTATCCTGCATCCTGGTTGCCTCTAGAGAAACTGCATAACTGTAAAGACTGTTCCATAAGAAGTTTAAGTAAAAGTTCCAGCTATCTCATAATTCCTGCTGTGGACATTCCTTTATTGCCTGCCGTTTTTGGGTTGGTTGTCGGCAGGGCCATATACAGAAAACAACCACATCCTGGCGTCACGACGAATCAGGGGTTAATAACACCTTACCCCACAGGGTTAATACCACCGGACCCTGCTACACCATTGCAACACCCCAGCTCACCACAGATTGGACCGACCGGAAGTGGCACAGGATTTGGGACGGCGACAGGAGGGTGTGACCTCGGAGGTCCTTTGATGCTCCAAGGAGTCCTGTTCCTCGCTGCTGCGGGTCTCAGTGCCAGCCAGCTTGAGGGATGGGGCCTGAACGCCCAACGCAGAGAGGAAGACCATCAGGGATCCTGATCATCGGCTGCTGGGACCACAGCGCCCAGGTGGGGCTCCTTTGGTTTTTGTTTTTTTCACAAGCTTTGCCTGGGGATGGGCGGGGGGAGAGGATAGGGGTATGGCGCAATTTTTATTGGGTTTGCGGAATTTTATTGCTGAGTTGGGGTCCGTTATGGGGGATGGGTCCAGTGTCCCAGGGTTGACTAGTTCGCCGGTGGCGGATTGGGAGGTGGCCCTGCTTCTGGGGTAGCTGGAGGTAGTTTTGGGGGCCATGTTTTAAGTGGGTCTGTGGTAGGGGGGTCCCAGGCCCTGGGGGTGTCGGTGTCAGTACAGACTCAGGACCTGGGTAGGTGTGGCAGTGCAGATGGGTAGTGACTAGGTTGGCGGATGCGGCTAAAGGGGAGGTGTATGTCTGTTTTGAGGGGCGCATCTGAAACAGGATGTCAAGGAGCAAATATGGAAAGGGGAGTACGTGGTGATTTTTTCCTTATTGCCTTTAGAAAAAATTTATTTAGATGGGAGGAGAATTGAAGAAAAAACGGCAAAGGAGGAGAAGCGGCGGTATCGCTTAATCCCTCGGACTTCTCCAAACTGGTTGCAAGCTTTTGCTATTTTAGCCAGTGTTATTGGGGAGAAGGCGCCGGAAAACAGTTCGGCATTGTTTTGTTATATGGATGCCATTGGTGAGGCTTTCCAAGTATACGGGGGTCAGGCTTGGTTCCGCTATGACGAACAGTTCCGGCAGTGGAAGGCAGTGGGTCCGCATATTAGTTGGGACAACAAAGATTTTAGTTTGTGGTTGCGGGTGAAGGCGCCTGTGAAGACTGGTCCGAGCGGAGAGCCCTTTCTTGGGAGGGGGGTTCAGGGTCATCTGGGCGCTCGGCGGCCATGTAAAAGGGTGTTTGCTTCCTCTTCAAGGACGAGGTGTGCAAATTTGGTTCTAAATGTAAATTTAAACATGAATGCTCTGGTTGCGGAGGTTCACATGGTGTGTCCCACTGTTTTAGGGGGCATCAAAGAGGAAGTGGGGATAGTTTTGGAAAAGGGGGTAACTTCAGTACAGGTGGGAGATGTGGCCATTCCTAAATAGGTTTCCTGATACGGCGGCAGCGCTGTTGTTAGAGGAGGGGTTTTCTGCAGGTTTTCATATCCCTTTTACTCCAGGAGGGGGGGCTGGGGTATTGTTAAAAACTTGCGGTCTGCATTGGGTCATCCTGAGGTGGTGCGGGATAAGTTGAGTATGGAATTGGGGCTTGGGCGAATGTACGGGCCATTTGGATTTTTGCCGGTGGATAATTTGCTGGTGTCACCCTTGGGGGTGGTTCCTAAGAAGGAGCCATCTAAGTTTAGGCTGATTAGTCATTTGTCCTTCCCCAAGGGGTCATCTGTTAATGATGGGATTGATCCTGAGTTCTGTTCTGTTACTTATACATCTTTTGATGCTGCAATAATTTGGGTGAGAAATTATGGGGCTGGGGCGCTTTTGGCTAAAACGGACGTTGAAGCGGCGTTTCACTTGCTTCCAGTCCATCCTGGTTGTTTGCATTTGTTGGGGTGTTTTTGGGATGGGGGCTATTTTGTAGATTGTTGTCTGCCCATGGGGTGTTCAATTTCTTGTTCTTACTTTTAATGTTATAGTACTTTTCTGGAGTGGGTTGTGCGGGACTTGTCTGGGTGTCAGTTGTTCATTAATTACCTAGACAATTTTTTGTGCATTGGCCCCCCAGATTCTAATGTGTGTCCGCTTTTGTTGCACACAATGGAGTCAGTGGCGCAGCGTTTTGGTGTTCCCTTGGCAAAAGATAAGACTGAGGGTCCTTGTGAGGGCCTTAATTTTTGGGGATTGATATTGATACACTACTTTTGGAATGCCACTTGCCGAGTGATAAGCTGCAGGGGTTGCGAGAGGCGGTGGACACGGTGCGCTGCCGAAAAAAGATTTGGCTGTGAGAGCTTCAGTCGCAGTTGGGTAAACTTAATTTTGCCTGTCGCATCCTGCCGATGGGGCATATTTTTTGTAGGAAGTTGGCCCAGGCTACAGCGGGGGTGATTTTGCCTCATCATTCTATTCAGCTGTCTGGTGAACAGAGGGATGACTTCGACATTTGGGCTTCAATACAATGGCCGAGCAGTAGTCATGGGAGCAGTGGTAGATGCGGCGGACTTCGAGTTGTATATCGATTCAGCAGTGGGGGGGGGGGTTGGTTTTGGGGCTTATTGTCAGGGTAGCTGTTGTGCTGGGCCTTGGGGAGTTGTGGGGTGTTGAGGGGGTGCTAAACAATCTGGTGCTTCTCAAATTGTTTCCCATTGTGGTGGCAATGCCCGTCCGGGGAGACAGATTCAGGAATAAAAAAATACGTTTCCATTGTGATAACATGGGGGTGGTGATGGCGATTCAGAATTTGTCAGCTTCTTCGCCTCCTGTGGTGCGTTTGTTGCAGCATTTGGTTTTGTTATGTTTGTCCTTGAATGTGTGGGTGGTTGCGGTACATGTTCCAGGGGTGAAGAATGAGATTGCTGATGCCCTCTCTCGTTCACAGTGATCACGGTTCCGGTCGCTGGTGCCTCAGGCGGATGGAGTTCCATGCCCAGAGGAGTTGTGGGTCCTGCCGTTTTGGCGGCGAACGTGTTGATTGAGGCCACCTTGGCCAATACTACGTGGGCTTCTTACTCGGCCGCGTGGCAACAATAGGAGAGTTGGCAGAATCTGTTGGCAGGTGATGTTGGTAGGGATGTTCGGTTGTTGTGTCATTGAAGCGAGGAGGGTTGGTCAGTGTCCAGAGTTAATAAGTTAATAGCGGGAATTGCTTTTGGGTGTAAGCCTAGGGGGATGGGTGCTGTTACCAAGTCTTTTTTGGTTTTACAGACTTTAAGAGGTTATAGGAAGGGTTGGCAGGCGCATGATAGACGTAGGGGGGTTTGTTCTTCTGAATGGGGAGGTAGTACTTTTTAGCTAGCCTTTTTTGGGGGCATTGCATTTGGGGGAATTGGTTAGTCCCTCCTTGCACAGGGCGGGGGGGTTTACAGCATGATGATGTCCAGTTGTTTTCTGATAGGGTAGAATTTTGTTTGCGGAGCTCTAAGACAGACCAGTTTGGAAAAGGAAGGCGGGTGGTTCCGTTTGACGTACCGGGAAGTGAGGTGTGCCCGGCTTGTTGTCTCCGAGTTTACCGGTTACGTTATCTGCCGGGGGATGGCCCGCTGTTGAGACATCTGGATCGGTCATTTTTGTCCAAATTTCAGTTTGTGGCTGTGTTTAGGAGATTCTTAGAGGCCGGGGGTATGGATAGTGGGCGTTTTAGTGGACATCTTTTCGGATTGGGGCAGCAACGGAGGAGGCACATTGGGGTTTAGGGGAAGACATGATTCGACATATTGGGTGGTGGGAGTCTATTTGCTTCAGGTAATATATTAGGTTGAACAATTAGAGTATGGAGTGTTGCCTTTATTCTGTCATGTTTTTTCTTTTCTTTTTCCTTTTTGTTTTTCAGATCCTCTATGCTTGGTCTGGATTATGGGGCATTCTTATGTTCATTGGGCGGCTTTGCGGGCTTCAGTTCGCCCAAATGGGAGACAGCTGGGGTTCTCACTGGAGGTGGCTGTGCTTAGATGGTTGGGGCAGAGAGGGATGGTGTGGAATAGGATGCTGCCGGAGTTGACAAAATTTGTACGGCTAGACAGGGTGCCGGAGATTCTAGTTTTGCATGTGGGGGGGGGAATGATTTGGGGGCTTGTCCATTCCGGGAGTTGATTCGGGATAGTAAGTTTGATATTTTGAGAGTGTGGGCCATGTTCCCAAAAATAGTGGTGGTATGGTCGGACATTGTTCGGCGCAAGAGGTGGGACTTAGCCCGTTTCAGTTGAGAGGGTCAATAAGGCTAGGATCAAAGTTAATCGGGCGTTGGGGAAGTTTGTAGCCCGAAATGGGCCCATTGCAGTGAGGCACACTGATCTAGAGGATGGTGAAGGGGCATTTTGGCCGAGGGATGGTGTACATTTAAATGCCATTGGCATAGATTTGTGGTGCTTGGCATTGCAAGGGGGGACTGAAGTTGCCCTGAAGGTTTGGAGGGATGCAAACTCCTAAGGAGTCAGGATTTTGCATTGTGGCTGGGGGTCCTCAAAGTCGGTGATAAATAAAGGTGTGGAAAACGTAAAGGGAGGGAACCAACTTGGTTCTGTACTCCTTTTGGAGGTTTGATCTTGTTAGATGGTGGTTCCAGTGAAGGAATTGAGTGATGGGAGGCTTAGGCCTCTGGGGGGTGCCCGCGGGTGAGTAGTGTCCTGCCTCTGAGCCAGTGGGATCGGCTGGAGGCAAAATGAGCCTGCATGAGATCTAAGTGAGGGGACCGCCATGGGAGTTTTGGCTTCGAGAACCACCTTGGTATTCAGTGGGTTTTGTATTATTACATGCTAATTTTATATAAAGTTATGTGTCAGAAACTAGTTCATCCTTTTTTCAAGTTGCCACCTCCCACGCTGGCTCCTCAATGTACCCCAAGGACAATACAGACGAATAAAAAGGAATTGCACGGATCATGAAGATTTTGAAAAGGAAGCCCAAAGTCTCACACAAGACTTTAGGGGGGAAAAATTATCCAGAAAAAATATTAGAAAAATCATTAGGAAAAATCCGACAACAGAAAAGAGAAGAATATTTTACAGAGACAACAAAAGATGAAGAAAGAATGAAAGATTAGCAAACAAAACTTATTTTGCCCTTTAATAATCAATATAAAAAAGTGGAACATATTATTAACAAGTACTGGCATTTATTGCAACAGGATAAAACATTAGCTCCCCTATTGACAAAAAGAGCCCAAATTGTCTATACAAAGGCTCCGAATCTGGGACTAAAACTGGCACCAACAACTAAACAACCCATTGCAGATAAGGATAAAAAGAAAGAAAAGGGCACATGGCTGACCCTGAAAGGTTTCTTCAAATGTGGAAAGTGCAATAACTGTAAATCAACCAATTTCCCAAAGAAGACCACAACAATTTTGTCAAATAGCAATAAACACGAACATGAAATTACTGAATTTTTAACATGCACAACTACTTCTGTTTTATACATTGTGACATGCCCTTGCCAGAAGCAGTGTATTGGGAGGACAAAAAGGAGGCTGAAAACCAGGATTAGTGAACACATTCATAACATAAGAATTGGCTTTGAAAAACACTCATTATCCATGCATTTCAAGGAATCACACAATTGCGACCCATCTGGACTAGCTTTTTCAGCATTAAAAACAGTAAAAAAAAAAAAAGATTGGAGAGGGGGGGGGGTGGAATCACATCTCAAAAATGTTGAGAGAAGAAAGTTGCACAATTTATGAATTTAACACATTGGCACCTTTTGGATTGAATGCAGAGTTAGAGCTGTTCGTTTTTTTAAAAATTATTCAATTTATATACCATTCTTCTATATTTTTTTTATATTTTTTATATCTTTCATATTTTTTATTTTATTATTTATTTTTTTATTTTATTTATTTTATTATTTATTTATTATTTTTTTTAAAATATTTTTACATATATTTTTACATATTTTTATGGACTGTTAGTATATTTAGCTAATAAGATTATTTTTCCCATATTTTTTATTCTATTTTATTTTCGCATATCTCTTATATATTATACTGTTTTTTATATATACTCTTCATTATTTAATTATTATACATTAAATACCACATTTTAACATTCCAATTAATATCCTAATTTTGTCACTATTTTTCCTTCCTTTTTATTTCATGCAATATGCCATTGTATACATTATTTACGGTCTTTATTATCTAAAATCTTATTTTTCTCCTATATACTGCATATGTATCCTACTTTAATTACATTCACATCCCATTCCCCTTTATAAATAATAATTCTAACATTCCAATTATTATTCTGATTTTATTACTATTTTCACTTTTTTATAATTATATTTTTATATGAATTTAACAAGATCCCATGCAATATGCCATTATCTATGGCCTACATTATCTAAATCTCACTTCTCTCCTATACACTGCGTATGTATCTCACCTTAATTATATTTACATCTCACCTCTCCTTTATAAAAGTCAATTATACATGCAACATGCCTTCCGCATATTTACATCTTATCTCTTCAATCTGACTACAACACCTTCTATCTCTTTTCATCCCAAATTTTAGTCCATTCTAGACTCCACATCCATTCACTTATATTCACTCCATTCCATTTTTTACATTTTGAGCGCCGAAAGTATGTCAGCCAGAGATCCATTTTGGGTCTTGTATGTCACTTAAAAAATAATTCTATTAATACTCTGTAGCACATCATTCTTGTTATCACTGAAGAAGAGCCTAGATAGGCTCGAAACGCGTCTGATCACCCCGTACATGCTACTCAACAAGCTTGCCATAGCTGACTATACAGAGCATCACCTTTACCTGTGCATATCAGCACATCATCAGGCGCCTTCTCACCACGAGGAGACTCAGAGGAACGCCACTGCAGCGGAGCTTGTCTGTTTGCCAGCAGACTTCTCCGTGGAACACCAGCCCGACGGTGCAAAGAGGACATCAGGACCCGAACCACCGGCTTGCCGCGGTCAGCAAACCAGCAGGACCATCTCAGGGCAGACCCTTCTGACACCAGAGTGGGTGAGTGGACTTCTACACCATACAGGCCACATAGGCAACATTCAGTGCAGCCCAATAATATGCAATCTGTGTTCCAGATAACTGTATCTGGGCTGGCATATTACATGTGTAGATAGGACTGTATCCACTCATGCCTGCTATATGTGTATTGCAACGTCTTCTCTTATTTTACTATACTGAGTGTGGTCATCGCATTATAATGCCAGATGTAAGAGTAATCGCTATATTCATAACTGCACATTGCTCTCCATGGAACAATAACTACACTACTTCTAGTAAAGCTCAACCTCTGGGGAAACATTACATTACTTAATAATAATGATCTGCTGAACTGTGTCACTTCCTTATCACCCAGAGGCATAGCTTGAAGCTCATGAACCCATATACATAACATATGCAGGACAAACATGTTAGACTCCGCAATTTTCCAGTGAGTGCTGTCCCCTCCTCTACACAATCTTCCCATCTATAGGCCCCTAACTGTTATAAAGCCTTCTTTGGTGTCCTGCACAGTAAAAGGGCAAGTAGGTTGGTAGCCAGGTAGGTAGGTAACTAGGTAGATAGATCAGGAAGCCAGATATGTAGATAGGTGACTAGCCAAGTAGGTAGGTAGGTAGCTAGGCATATAGGTAGTTGGCTAGCTAGGTAGGCAGCCAGGTATGTACATAATTAGCTAGTTAGGTAGCCAGTAAATCCCCCAGATAGCTGCCCCCTATATGAAAACCCCCTATGTAGGAAGTAGGTAGCCCCCTTATTAGTTTGGTAGTTTGTCCCCTTAATAGCTAGGCAGGAACATAGTAGATAGTCCCCCACAGTAGGTACAGGCAGCAGTGTTCCCCCACAGAAGGTACAGGCAGCAGTGTTCCCCCACAGAAGGTACAGGCAGCAGCGTTAGTCCCCCCCCCCCCCCCCCCCCCACAGTAGTTACAAGCAGCAGCATTTACCTCCATTAGGTACAGGCAGCAGCGTTCCTCCACAGTAGGTACAGGCAGCAGCATTCCCCCACAGAAGGTGCAGGCAGCAATGTTCCCCCACATTAGATACAGGCAGCAGAGTTCCCCCACATTAGCTACAGGCAGCAGAGTTCCCCCACATTAGCTACAGGCAGCAGAGTTCCCCCACATTAGCTACAGGCAGCAGAGTTTCCCCACATTAGCTACAGGCAGCAGAGTTCCCCCACATTAGCTACAGGCAGCAGAGTTCCCCCACATTAGCTACAGGCAGCAGAGTTCCCCCACATTAGCTACAGGCAGCAGAGTTCCCCCACATTAGCTACAGGCAGCAGAGTTCCCCCACATTAGCTACAGGCAGCAGAGTTCCCCCACATTAGCTACAGGCAGCAGAGTTTCCCCACATTAGCTACAGGCAGCAGAGTTCCCCCACATTAGCTACAGGCAGCAGAGTTTCCCCACATTAGCTACAGGCAGCAGAGTTCCCCCACATTAGCTACAGGCAGCAGAGTTCCCCCACATTAGCTACAGGCAGCAGAGTTCCCCCCATTGGCTACAGGCAGCAGAGTTCCCCCCATTGGCTACAGGCATCAGAGTTCCCCCACATTAGCTACATGCCACCAATGCACAGCAAATACTTCAGGATGCATCTATTATGCATATAAATGTATTCATAAGGTCATACTGACCACAAACAAGAGATAGAGATATACTGAAGTCCAGTGAGAAATATAAATGAAGAGGACTAAACCCCAAAAGTTAAAAGGTGGCATAAGGTTGGGAGATGGAAAGAATCACACAGTGTTTGTGACAAATATATGGGCTGTAAGACAAAGATAATAGGAGAGAGACAGAGAGTAAAAGAGAGACATATATAGAATGTTTGAGGAAAAAAAAGAGATAGAAAGAGACTAACTGAGCAAGGCAAAGCAATGTGGGGTCCAAAATCCAAATAAACTGAAGGAGCAACAGAGAGAGCTCAAAAATTATCAATGGAAATCAAATTTATCAACCCATGGAGGTCTGGATATGGAGTCACACTCAAAATCAAAGTGGAAAACCACACTACAGGATGATCCTACTTTGATGTAATGTCCCTAAAACAAGTCAAAATGAGGCTCAGTAGTGTGTGTGGCCTCCACATGCCCGTATGACCTCCCTACAATGCCTGGGCATGCTCCTGATGAGGCGGCGGATGGTCTCCTGAGGGATGTCATCCCAGACTTGGACTAAAGCATCCGCCAACTCCTGGACAGTTTGTGGTGCAACGTGGCATTGGTGGATGGAGCGAGACATGATGTCCCAGATGTGCACAATCGGATTCAGGTCTGGGGAATGGGCGGGCCAGTCCATAGCATCAATGCCTTCCTCTTGCAGGAATTGCTGACACACTCCAGCCACATAAGGTCTAGCATTGTCTTGCATTAAGAGGAACCCAGGGCCAACCGCACCAGCATTTGGTCTCACAAGGTGTCTGAGGATCTCCTCTCGGTAGCTAATGGCAGTCAGGCTACCTCTGGCATGCACATAGAGGGCTGTGCGGCCCCCCAAAGAAATGCCACCCCACACCATTACTGACCCACCGCCAAACCGGTCATGCTGGAGGATGTTGCAGACAGCAGAACGTTCTCCACACCGTCTTCAGACTCTATCACGTCTGTCACATGTGCTCAGTGTGAACCTGCTTTCATCTGTGAAGAGCACAGGATGCCAGTGGAAAATTTGCCAATCTTGGTGTTTTCTGGCAAATGCCAAATGTCCTGCAAGGTGTTGGGCTGTAAGCACAACCCCCACCTGTGGACGTCGGGCCTTCATACCACCCTCATGGAGTCTGTTTCTGACCATTTGAGTGGACACATGCACATTTCTGGCCTGCTGGAGGTCATTTTGAAGGGCTCTGGCAGTGCTCCTCCTTGCACAAAGAGGGAGGTAGCGGTCCTGCTACTGGGTTGTTGCCCTCCTACGGCCTCCTCCACGTCTCCTGATGTATTGGCCTGTCGTCTGGTAGCTCCTCCATGCTCTGGACACTACGCTGACAGACACAGCAAATCTTCTTGCCACAGCTCGCATTGATGTGCCATCCTGGATGAGCTGCACCACCTGTGCCACTTGTGTGGGTTGTAGACTCTTTCTCATGCTACCACTAGAGTGAAAGCACCTCCAGCATTCAAATGTGACCAAAACATCAGCCAGGAAGCATAGGAACTGAGAAGTGGTCTGTGGTCACCACCTGCAGAACCACTCCTTTATTAGGGGTTTATTGATTGTCATTCAGTGTTGCTTCCTGAGTGAACAGTGTGATTTCACAGAAGTGTGACTGACTTGGAGTTACATTGTGTTGTTTAAGTGTTATTTTTTTGAGCAGTGTATTTCAACAGTGTGTAGCCTCATGTTTTGGCCTAAGTTAGCCCTGGTTCTCAAGAGTGCTTCAACAAGTTCTGAAAGTTACGCTGTGCATTGCAAAGCACTTCATCAAATTTTGAACCACTGAAAAGGGGCTACACACTTACAAAGGCTTTCTTCAACCATGCAGGGATGCCTAATGTTATAGGTTTAATAGACTGCACCCATGTGGCCCTTATACCACCAGCCAGAACCGAACGCACGTACAGGAACTGGAAAATGTACAGGTCGATAAATGTACAAGTTGTGGTAATCCCCTATTTTATCTGTACATCTATGATGGACAAGATAATTGCATACAATGACAATTATGTGTGATGTCCTGTTTTGGTGCTTCTTCCCTGTATATTATTACTATTGAGTAATTTAATATATACACGTTCTATTGATGCTCCTCGGTACCATCCAATTGGATTTAACATGTTGTGGAATTTTTGAATAATGATAATTATCATTTTAAGTGTTATCTATTAAAAGTATTAAAAGGGATTTTGTTAGATTTGTTGTTAGCCTGTTTATACCCAAAACCACTATGAGTTAATTTTCTCTGTAAACACTAAGCCCCTATTTAAACCACACCGATGTGGTCACAAACTTCCCAGGATCCTGCCATGATTCCTTTCTTCAGAAAGAGGCTACTATGGAGACTCCCGCTGACAAAACGGACTATGTTCACTTGTCTGTGGACAACGAGACTAAACGCCTTGGCTAAGTGTCTATCCAGTATCACCTTACCACTCTACCCATTTAATTCAACCATTGCCAGGGCCCATGAAATCCAAATTGCTGGAATTTTACTCGATTGGTGTGTCTTGGCTTTGTTACATGTCTAGGATCAGCGCTAAAATCCTGTGCAGCCAAACTGTTGGCTCTCCCTTTCTTGCCGTTGTCAAACTTTGGAATCCAACACTAAACACCTATCATTTAAACGGGATATTGGGTGCTTTTCAGAGTTATTGATGCAAGGGAACCAAGGGAAATATTTTGCCCACTTAGTGCTTTCCTGACACCTGGCCCAGACTTGGAAGAACAGCATATGAAGTCCATAGTGTGGTACTTCACAATACCTTCCTCAACTTTACAATGGAGCAAACCATCCTCTATGCACTGGTCCATAGTGATATGCCCCCACCTCGTCCAGCATATTAATTGTCACTCCTTTGGAAATAACTGAGGCCTGCTGTCCTGGTCAACACTTGCTGCCATAAGACCTAGCCAGAACCCAAAGTACAAATGTACAGTGTACACTGGTTAGCAAAGGGTGAAAGTGTTATTTTAATATTCCAACATATGCAAACTAATGTTAGCTTGGCACTTTTACACACCTGAAGGCTACTGAGGATGAGGAATGTTAGTGTTGAAAACCTTGTCCAGTAAGGTGATTCCGAATGTGTACGTAATAGACCAAAAAGAACACCAAGCTTCTTTTTTGGTTTGGATTTCAAGGCCAATATTTGGCTTGCATTGTTAAGGTAACCTAAAGTCAGATTGTTTTTTGAAATGTCAAGGGTCACTAAAAAGGTGGCAACACTGATTTGCACAAACCCTATAATCATTAATGATGTTCTGTTTTGAAACCTTATAAAGTGACAATGGATATAGATTAATCCCTTCATGACCCGGGGCTTTTCCGTTTTTTCACTTTCATTTTACATTTAAAAAATCATAACTCTTTCAATTTTGCACCTAAAAATCCATATTATGGCTTATTTTTTGCGCCACCAATTCTACCTTGTAAGACATCAGTCATTTTACCCAAAAAATCAACGGCGAAACGATAAAAAAAAATTATAATTGTGTGACAAAATTGAAGAAAAAACACAATTTTGTAAATTTTGGGGGCTTCCGTTTCTACGCAGTACATTTTTCAGTAAAAATGACACCTTCTCTTTATTCTGTAGGTCCATACAATTAAAATGATATCCTACTTATATAGGTTTGCTTTTGTCGTACTTCTGGAAAAAATCATAACTACATGCAGGAAAATGTATATGTTTAAAATTGTGATCTTCTGACCCCTGTAACTTTTTTATTTTTCCGCGTATGGGGCGGTATAGGGGCAAATTTTTTGCACCGCTATCTGAAGTTTTTAGCGACACCATTTTTGTATTGATTGGACTTTTTGATCGCTTTTTATAGATTTTTTTTCATGATATAAAAAGTGACTAAAATACCCTATTTTGGACTTTGACCGTGTGGTTTAATTAACAATATATTTTTATAATACGGACATTTCCGCATGCGGTGATACCACATGTTTATTTTTATTTACACTGTTTTTTTTTTTTTTTTAATGGGAAAGGGGGTGTGATTCAAACTTTTATTAGGGAAGGGGTTAAATGGTCTTTAGTAACTTTTTTTTTTCACAATGTTGTAGCCCCCATAGGGGACTATAACACTGCACACACTGATCTTTTACATTGATCATTGTTATCTCATAGGATTCTGCCACTTGACTGCTCATGCCTGGATCGCAGGCACTGAGCAGTCATTCGGCGATTGGACACGGAGGAGGAAGGTAAGGCACCCTCCTCGTGTCCTCCAGCTGTTCAGAATGCTGCGATTTCGGCGCGGTGGTATTGAACAGCCCACTGAGCTAACCGGCACAGATTAGCTTTCCCTTTAGACGCGGCGATCAACTTTGAATGCTGCGTCTAAAGGGTTAATAGCACGCAGCACAACGATCAGTGCCACGCGCTTAGTCCCTGCTGTTGCTAGGTACATCCTGGGTCGGGAAGGGGTTAAGTCTTTGGCTGCTCACCCCATATTTGAACCAACAAACTCAAGCCGAAAACAAATTTAACTGTGGCCACAAGAAAACACGGTCCATGAACGAGCGTACCTTTGGATTTCTAAAGAGCTGCTTCCGGTGTCTGGATTACACAGAAGGAGCATTACTGTACAAGCCGAAATGCGCTTGCCAGATTATCGTCCCATGTTGCCTGTTTCATAACATTGCAGTTAACCATCATTAAGGCGATGTGGCAGACGATTTACGTGAGGGCATCAATGTAATGATTCCAGCATGGCATCCATTTTTGCAAAGTTAGGACAGTTTCTGGGTTGGAGTTTACCAAATACATGTATGTCACAGTTAAAGATAAGTTCACATGTCTTCATTTTTTACTTTGCTTGGATTGACCAGATTTGTGCCAAACTGTTGTTCATTGGCCTGACAACAAGCAGTACATGAAGGGTTCCTTTAAACAAATAACTTCTAACATGAGTCACACTACCAAAGTTGAATGTTAACCATTTAGGTAAATGGCAACTTTACAGAAGGGGCGGAAAGAATAAATATCTGAAACATCCTAACGTGTTTTGGAGATCAGGTTGGGAGCTTTTTAGGGCTGTGTGCTATGTGTTGGAGAGGGGTCACTTCCATGCGTACTGTCACTTAGGCATTGTTGAGCCACCTCCACATTGCAGCACAATGTCAAAGTTTGAGACCTGTACAGGCGGCTGTAATGTGGACATGAAGTAACTGTTGCCTATCAGCTTTGTTCCTTAAAATATAAATGTCAAAAACTACCTTTAGTATGGTCATCACTGTGACAGAAAGATAAGAAAAAAAAATGAAAACGCCCCCTCCCATAGACTTGCATTGAGGGGGCGGGGTGTGACATCATGAAGGGGTGGGGCTATGACATCACGAGCTCCCGGTGCCGGCTCCAGCATTCAGCACAGTTTGTTCCAAACGCAGAGCAGCAGAGTACCCCTTTAAGTCCCAGAAGCTTCAAGTTACACCTCTTCTTCCATGCAAGCAGACTGAAGAACTACAAGTAAAAGAATCTGCACACGTGTCTAATGTTTATAGGGCATTGACCAGTTCACACACACTGCTCTTCAGTTCCAAATAATTGCCAGTAGTATGTGTAAATAATGGCGCCATCTTCACATGTCACAGCAACTGGATTTCTAAGGACGTGGCTTCTGAAATACAAGATTGGCAGGTGGGCAATTTGTTGTGTGGAAACCTCCGCATTGTGATTGGGACAATGAGGCAATAGACTGCGTTGCATAACTGTTCCACTGTGTGAAAGATCTGCACTGCTTGCTTTCAGCTGCCAAAATATCTCTCTATAGAGAATGACTGCTGTGCCACAACTAGAGGTTTCCAACAAGGTTCAGTGATTGGTTATTTTGCAATTAAATGGCTTACGAGGTTGCTAATGTACTCAGCTCAGATCTCACACGCTACGAGTACACAAGCCATTATGTTATTCCTTGGAATATAGAATACAGCCGCTACAATCATAATGAATAGTACAAAACAAACAACAAACACACAATTGTAAGACACTAGGCAAAAACGTGACTCAGCGTGCACTAAGCTGTCTTATGTACAGTATATTATAAAGGAGGCCATTTTATAGCTGACTGAATATGTGGTAGGCGGGAGCTGAGGGCACTTGAAGGCATTAAGAATAGAAAAATCATGCTGTAATTCAACCAGAGGATTTCGGAGGAGTCAAAGAATGGAGTCTCAGCTCTTGTGGTTGTTTTGTCCTTCAGCAAGGATTTATCATGTCAGGCTACAGAAACAAATTCCCTTCAATATGCTTATCCAAAGCAACTCTACATATATCAACTGGAAAATGGATTTAATTCCCCTGCTGCCTATGTCAACCTATGTGCCATACAGAGGGAACACCCAGGCAGCTCAAAAGTCTAATTTGACTATTATTTCTAAACTTCAATATCTCGGCACTAAAGGGGTAAATTAACTAGGGTATGTATGGGGAGTGAATAAAACTTAGCTTTTAATAATTACTCAAGCATAAGACACAAGTATATAGTGAGTGTTCTATAGATAATGTCAGTTGATGCATTACCATCCAATAAGACACATTCCAAATATAGACAACTGTTAAACATATGAATAATGCTTCTTATCATAGCAAATCAGAGATAGAGTCACTATCCCAAAATGATTGGTCTCCAGGAACATTGGGCAGTTCCTGGAGACCAATAATTTTGGGATAGTGACTCTATCTCTGATTTGCTATGATAAGAAGAATTATTCATATGTTTAACAGTTGTCTATATTTGGAATGTGTCTTATTGGATGGTAATGCATCAACTGACATTATCTATAGAACACTCACTATATACTTGTGTCTTATGCTTGAGTAATTATTAAAAGCATATTTTTATTCACTCCCCATACATACCCTAGTTATTGGACTGGGAGATCTGCCTTATTTTAGGTTGATAGATACCTTACCTTATTAATTATATATATATATATATATATATATATATATATATATATATATATATATATGGGTAAATTAACTATTAAGAGTTATGTACGGATTCAGGTCAAAAGCCCAAGGTCCCCTTTAATGAGCGGAACATTGGGGCTCTGCCCTTTCGACAGGGACCATGCTGGCATACCTGCAGGAGGTGTACATAGGTTAACGCAACTTTGCAAACACCCTTGATTTAACTGTTTACTACTGTCTGCATATCCTATACAGACCTGTGTCTCCAAGGTTACAGACTACAAACAAACCTTGTGAAGTCAGTATACTTATATTGCACATCCATAGAAGGCACACAGGGTGGCTTGATTTATTGCACTTCAGGAAAGCTGGACCTATATGGACAATACTCTGCTGTTACGGTCTGAGCCGTGTAAGCCAAGGCTGGACAAACTTTTATACTTATATTTCATCTGTATATATTACAGATTCATTGAAGAAGTGGGTAGATGAACAGGAGTATGGCTCCAGTATGAGACTATACTGGCTTCGGAGACCGGAGCTGAGTCCTGAGACTGCGGGGGCCGGAACCGATGCTGGACCGGGGGCAGCTTTGTGTGTCGTGTCGGGATGTGCAGGAGAGGCGGTTGGAGCAGGTGTGATAAGTATACATTAGACATGGATTCTTCTACAGGGAAAACAAACTTCATGAAGAAGACAGGTGCAGCTTCTGTAGAGTTTGTTGCAGATTCACAGGCATTAGCCAGTATACTTTCCAACACTGGAGTGACCATTGGAAATTGTGGAAAACTGAGCTTGGCACAGAGGGTCACTGTGCAGGGTAGAAATGTTTCTGTAAAGAGCATCACTACTTCTTCTTCTGTCCCTATTGCAACACAACCTGCAACACCAAAACCTTGCTTTGGGCGCATGTCAACCATTGCTGGGCCACTTAAAGGTAAGCGTTTTGCAATAGATTTTTTATTTTCTATTTTAGCAAATATGTGAGGCTGTAAATTATAATGCATGTGTATTAGAACAACTGAAGTTGTCAGGATTTAACCTCTGGGTGGACTACCCTGCAGGGGCATTTCAGTAATAGAGGAAAGTACCCTCTCTATAGGCAAAAGATTTTACAAAGACCACCAATGTTGAAATTCATAGATAATCAAATAACATTGAAGGGATGCTGTGTCTGGGAAAAAAACTGGGAGGTGATGAAAATTCCAGACTGCCTGTAGTTACTCCTTGTCATTCGCAATATAAGAAGAAAAAAAAAAAAAGCAGTATTGCTAAAGATTGCCTTAAAAGGGGTACTCTGTTGCTAGACATCTTATCCCCTATCCTTTGGATGAGGGATAAGATTGTCTGATCGTGGGGTCCAGCTGCTGGGACCCCCGTGATCTCCTTGCAGACACCCGGTGTGGCTTTACTTGGTGCAGCCTTAGTTGGGACACTTTGCTATTGGAAGTATGCTACTAAGTAAATTGGTCCATATGGGATTTTAGGGATTAACCCTTTGATTGAAATGTTTACATACAGCATGTATAGGCACTTTATGTAGCTGGTCAATATATGCAGTATTACAGTTGACCTCCAGTTGTGTATTTGTAGGATCATCTTTGTATTCTTATTTCTCTCTTTTAAATGGTTTTAAATGTATGTCCTTTACTTCAATTAATAAAGACTAAAGTTTTTTGTTATTATATCCCAGTATACCTTGTTTTGCGTTGTCTTTTGTCTTTGATTTCATATGGTATGGGAACCAATACAGACATTGGTACTTTGTATGCATATATTTGGAATGTGTCTTATTGGATGGTAATGCATCAACTGACATTATCTACAGAACACTCACTATATACTTGTGTTTTATGTTTGAGTAATTATTAAAAGCTAAGTTTTATCACTCCCCATACATACCCTATTTATTGGACTGGGAGATCTGCCTTCTTTTAGGTTGATAGATACCTTACCTTATTTATGATATATATATATATATATATATATATATATATATATATACATATATATATATATATAGATATATATGTAAGAAGGCTAAAAGGTTTAGCCTGAATTTGTGGGAGGGGCATTGGGGGCTTTAAAACCCGCGGAGTCTGCTTCCCTTTACGCCGCGGGTTTTCGCATGTGACGTCACGCGCTGGTGAGTATGCGCCGTGGGTCCCACTGGGATCAGCGGCGGCGCGTGTCCTCCTCCTATCTCCTTCCCGGGGCTCCGTAAGTATTCCAGGCTGGGCGGCGCGGCCCAGCCTGGCGCAACTAGGATACCTGCTGCATGGCATTGCTCACCGGTCCCGGCGGCGCTCCCTGTCTCGGTGATGCTCCGGTCAGCAACGTTTCCGGGAGGGTCCCCGAGTCGGTGAGTCACGTGGCAGGCCCGGTCGTGGCCGCTTCTGGCATAGTCCTGTTCCTCGCTCCAGAGCGGCCGCTGTGGGGCTATCAGCAGCAGCACTTTTTTTATGCGTGTCCTTACGGCTGCTTAACTCTGCATATGTTCGGCACGCTCCTGGCTGCAGGCTCTGCAGATGTTCGGCACGCTCCTGGCTGCAGGCTCTGCAGATGTTCGGCACGCTCCTGGCTGCAGGCTCTGCAGATGTTCGGCACGCTCCTGGCTGCAGGCTCTGCAGATGTTCGGTACGCTTCTAGCTGTAGGCTCTGCATATTTTCAGCACGCTCCTAGCTGCAGGCTCTGCATATTTTCAGCACGCTCCTAGCTGAAGGCTCTGCATATTTTCAGCACGCTCCTAGCTGCAGGCTCTGTATATTTTCAGCACGCTCCTAGCTGCAGGCTCTGTATATTTTCAGCACGTTTCTGGCTGTACAACTCTGCAGGGCAAGGCTATGTCTGTTTGTATTCATTTTACTGTTTATTACTGGCTGCTTCACCACATGATTAGTCACTAGTATTGTGGTGTACTGGATTGTCCGGGCTGCTTGAACTTCAGTTTCATCCGTATTTATTTAATTTGTCATAATCGCTAGGTGTGGATCTGTATATCATGATACATATTTTACATGTCGTCGTATTTCAATTTATTTGATTGCGCATTAGCAGGGGGTCAGTCGCGCCCTGATCATAAAAATGCCTTAGGGCGCATTTTGGTAGCATGTCCCTCCATCTCCATTTAATTACGTCATTATACTTCCAGCTGGATCCGTGGCATTTATTAGCATGCTACCTGTTGTCTAGCTGCATGAGTGTTGGTTGTTATCTTTGCATATTTTCTGCTAGCTTCTGATAGTTTTTTCCGCATATTTTCAGTATGGCCTTGTCTGTTTAACTCTGCATAATTTAGCACGCATCAGGTATCTATTTCTGCATATCTCTGTACATTCCCGATCTTCTACCTGCACCTTTCAGCACACTACCGCTTGTCCAGCTACGCTTATTTTCCGCACGCTTTCGCTAGTTAAGCTCCGCATAATCTAGTATGGCCTCGGCGTTCTAACACTACATACTTAGCACGCTCCCCGGTGTCCATCACTCCCGCATGTCCAGTTCTGCAGATTTTCTGCACAGCTGCGTCTCAGCACGCTTCCCTTTTCTTAGTTCTGCATTCCTCAGCACACTCTCCTGGTCTAGCTCTGTGTATGTTTCGCACGCCTTCGCTTGTTTAGCTCTGCATATTTTCGGTACACTTCCAATGGTTTTGCTCTGCACTCTTCAGCACATTTCTGCTTATTAGCTCTGCGTATTTTCAGTATGCTTCCAATTGTCAACACTACATTTTTAGCACACTTCTGTTTGATTAGTACTGCACGCTCCTGCTATTTAACGCGGTACAGGGGGTACGCCCGAATAATTTTATGTTGGATCATAGCTTGGTTTCTTGTCATTTACGCAGGTTCTTAGCATAGTTGAAGGTATGTTAATTGAGTTGGTGGGACAAGCCAGTCAGCACTCAGGTTGCAGTCTGCATTTCCGTCATAATCCAGAATCAGGTTGCCTGGTTCCATTCTGAGTATACTTAATTAACCTGACGTGGCCATAAGTACAGGTAGGTTACCTCAATCTCATTCACGTTAAATGAGATCAGAGGGAGAGATAATATGTTTATTGTTTTTCAGATTGTGGTCACCCTTCATCAGTTCAAGTTGAGCTTCACCAGTAAGCGGCGGTGGCACAATTTCACTGAACAACAATATCGTATTGTCAGGTAATTAAAACTCTTAAGTCCTTATACCCATCACGTTCTTGGGCAACGGTAGTCATTTCATCCACTGACCCAACTCGTCATTGGGTCCTCGTGTGGGTACTAGGTACCTCGTACGGACAGGTTCTTATGTTGTGTTTCATTTTCAGTTAGGTGCGGTTAGTTCTGCGGCATACGGACAATTTTAGCTTATAGTCACCATAGGACTTGGTAAGTGATGTTCTAGGGGTGGTAGTGGTCTAAACGGTACTCCCAATTTACATCTGTCTCTTGTTTAGTAGCTTGAGCGTGGGCAGTCATCGTCTGGTCGGTGAGGACCTTGTCAGCAGCCGGTGAAGTGCATTAGGGTCAGTGTCCAGGTGAGCAGGGTTGTAGTTAGGGCGAGTTTATTGGATGTATACTGTTTTCTTGATGGTACGCTGATTTCCGATTCTATTGTCGGTGGATTTCAGGAATATCGATCTTCAGGTAGTGTAGTCATTTTGTTATTTTACCCATCACGTCTTTGGGTAATTCATCTTGTTATAACCGATGACCCATCACGTCTTTGGGCCGGCTTCGTAGTTCACAGAGTTGTTTTCACGTGTCACTTAGCCGTCATGTTTAAGCACTAATAGCACTTGTCACTGATCCAGGTCTGTCACGACTTCAGACCTCTCGCTCCAGTCTTGGCCTGTTTCTATTTGGTGGGTTAACTGGTGGTCTTTTCGGTAAAGTATTACGTAAGTGAGCTTGTCAGTTGTCTGTTATTAGTGTCTGGAGATGGTTACTCAGTTTTTCTGTCTGTATTGTTACTAGGATGTCTCATGCATCAGATATCGAAGATGGAGCCTCTATATTGGAGAATGCATCCAGGGCATCTGAACACGGCAGTATACCGTCTCTCCGTAGCTGGACCATCCCTAAGTTAACCGCTGAACTCGTTCGTAAAGGAATTCCGTTTCCTGCTACGGCGAGGAAAGCCGAACTATACCGGCTGTTGATTAGAGACCAGTCCGGGCCTAGTGAGCAGGCGGGTCCTAGCAGCGGGGAAGTGTCGTTACAGACAATCAACACCTCTATCACGCAACTTCACACCTTGGTGACCTCCTTGTGTGCCAGGGTTGATGCCTTGGAAAACAAGGGGTCCGGGGTGCCGGCTCTGGCGCCTGTCTCTGCTGCCCCATCAGTTCCCACACAGACTCTAGTGGCTTCGGCCGGGCCGACCATGGTTATTCCAAACATCACCCCAGCACACTTTATTCCGGCCAATATAAAAAAAGACATCCTTGACGGTAAGGACATCAACCTGGCCTCTCTCCTTATCGCCTCTCATGATTTAGCGGAAAACAAAACGATAGCTTGCGGTGAGGTCTCCGTTATTTTGAAGGCCAAGGATGTCAGGCTGAGCCGCAAGTTATCGTTAGCTGAGTTCAGCATGGCCTTTGCCATTTACAGGGACATCCTATGTTCCGTCAAACCAGAGAGGCGAGAGGAGCTAGATATGTACTTGTATAAACTGACTGAATTTGCACACAAGTATGGGGGATCGGCGTTTTACGACTACCACAAGTCATTCTCTGCCAAGGCAGCTGGGGCATTAGTCCAATACAATTATACCATCAACTGGGCAGTTGTTGACACAGAAGTCTTCTGTAGTCATTTTGCTAATCTCAAAGCCCCTGCCTGTGTGCACTGTCAGTCGTTTACGCATACCTCGGATTGGTGTCATTCATTAAGCAACAGGCCAGAGGAGGCTCCAGGCGCAGCGGCGTCTACCAGTCAGCCTAAGACCATGAAGTCATCAGGGTTAACTGACAAGTTGGGGCGTCCTATAAAATACCTTGGTAAATCCCAAGTTTGCAACAACTTCAACTATGGAGTTTGCAATTACAACCAATGTAGGTTGCTGCACGTTTGCGCAAATTGTTTTAGAGCACACCCCAAGTCGTCTTGTCAACAGAAGTCAAGGGCATGACTATCGATGGTGGACGTGGCTTGCCTGGAGTCCTTTTTGTCTGAGCACCCAGACAAAGCTTTTGTCGAGTTCCTGGTGAGAGGTCTGTCTTCAGGCTTCCACACTGGGTTTGTCACGTTGCCTCATGAGACACATGAATGTGGCAATCTGAGGTCCGCCCTGAATAATCCTAGCATTGTGGATACTCTCGTCAAAGCAGAGGTAGACAAGGGTTTTATGATTGGTCCCTTCGATACTTCACCCTTTGATGTCTGGCGGGTTAGTCCCATAGGTTTAGTTACTGGAAAATTCAATAATAAACACCGTCTGATATACGACCTGTCGGCACCTTACTCTACCACCACGCCTAGCATGAACTCCCTGATTCCCGCGGGAGAGTTTGCATTAAAATACGCCTCCATAGATCAGGCCATAGCGGTAATCTTGAATATGGACCCACAAGCATGGTTATCAAAACTGGATATTTCAGACGCTTTCAAATTACTGCCTATCACGCCCCATCTATGGAAATGGCACGGCGTCAAGTGGCGTAATCAATACTACTTCGCGGTGAAATTGACCTTCGGCTCCAGGAGTAGCCCGTGGCTATTCGACAGATTCGCCCAGGCACTACATTGGCTATTAGAAGAAAGGTTTGATTGTACACACATCATACACTATCTTGACGACTTCCTTTTCATAGAACCAGGTCCTTTACCACCCAAAGACCTTGACGTTTCATTAGCAGTTCTGCAGCAGCTGACGGTCCCAGTCTCGGACAAAAAGGTTGAGGGTCCTTCCAAGTCTCTCACATTCTTGGGCATAGTGCTGGATACACAAAACATGGAGGCCAGACTGCCACTGGACAAGCTTGCCCGCATCAGACTAGTTGTTCGCAATTTGTTGCTCTCTCCTAGGGTAGCGAAAGGTGAGCTGCAGTCCATACTGGGCATGTTTAACTTTGCAATGAGGGTAAACCCCCAGGGGCGGACCTTCATTTCAAGGTTGCTTGATTTAATGACTTCAGTCCCGGGACAGAATAACATGGTAGTTCTGGATGAATATGCAGTGGCTGATCTAGACATGTGGACCACATTTCTGTCAGACTGGAATGGCATTTCTTTCTTCACGCGTGGTGTTGACAATTCTTCTCCCCTTGTTTTTTCTGATGCATCATCATCCATAGGCTTTGCAGCCATTTGGGGCAATCGCTGGCTTGCTGACAAGTGGCCAGCGGAAGTCTCCCAGCTAGCTGGTTTTGATAGATGCTCAGCTTTGTTTGAATTGTACCCTGTGGTAGCCGCCACCAGGGTTTGGAGCCATGAGTGGTCTCGAAAAACTGTGCTTTTCGTGTCTGACAATGAGGCTACGGTTAATATTCTGTTGAAAGGAAGGTCATCATCATCCATGGTGATGTCACTGTTAAGAAGACTAGTGTGGTTGTCCTTAGTGGGTGAATTTCGTTTTTCTAGTGCGCATATCGAAGGTGTCAAAAATGTTGCAGCGGATGCCCTGTCCCGGCTTAATTTTCAACTCTTCTTTCAGATTTGTCCGGAAGCAGATCCGACAGAGTCTCCAGTGCCGACATTCCAGGAGTTAGTGATGGGCTGAAAGCATTTATCGCTATAGCACAGCATCTGATCAACTCTTCCCTATCTCCTAACACCCGGAAAGTGTACCACACTGCATGGAAATGGTTTAGCAAGTTCTGTGCTGCCCATCCACTTGATGACCATCTTTCAGTATCATTCATGTTAGGGTTCAACGCGTTTTGCCATTCTAACCTACATCTTGCGCATAACACCGTTAAGATCTACCTATCAGGCATACAACACATTTTATCATTATCTTACCCCGACAGAAGTTCACTGTTCTCATCCCATGTGGTCAAGGCAGCACTCAAGGGGGTGGCCAAAAGCAAGGTACTTAAATCTCCCACTAGGCAACCCTTGCCAGGAGAGTTGTTTCGGCAACTATTGGATGCATTGGATTAAGCCCCATACGGTTTAATTAACAGTTTGTGTTTGAAGGCAGCTTTATTTCTTGGCTTTTATGGTTTCCTTAGACCTGGGGAGTTCACGGCCCCTAATCGCAAGTCGCCTCATTTGAAGCTGTCTCAGTTATTTTGGGCATCCGATCACTACGTGCTCACACTACTCAGTACCAAGACGTCTCTACCAGGGCACCCATTGGTGTCAGGTACTTTCCCACGGCACACAAATGGTGCCCGGTATCTGTTTTTCACGCATTATTGGCTATTCGCAAGCTTGATAGTTCAGACAGCCCGCTTCTGTCATTCGATAATACGGCTTTGACCACGTCCGTGTTTGTTCGATATTTACGGGCCATCATCAAGTCGCTAGGTCATGACAGTTCCATGTTTTCTGGCCATTCCTTACGCATCGGGGCGGCAGCTTCCGCCTCCAAGCATGGCATACCGGCCCACATGATCAGAAAGCTGGGAAGATGGAAATCGAGTGCATATATGCGTTACATCCCCAACCCAAAAAGTGAAATGAGAAATGCTTTTTCTTCACTTGTGTTGTAAATTGTAATAAAGCTATCTCAAGCACCGAACACAAGTAAGAAGGCTAAAAGGTTTAGCCTGAATTTGTGGGAGGGGCATTGGGGGCTTTAAAACCTGCGGCATCTGCTTCCCTTTACGCCGCGGGTTTTCGCACGTCCCACCCTGCCCTCCCTCTTCTGCTTGCTATAATTATCACAGGTATGCCCTCTAATTTTTCAGGTGTACCCCTACGCGGCAGTATATGGCACAACTCAAACTGCCTAGTTAGATAGAGGTTTGGTTGGTTAGGGTTCCTAGTTAGGCAGGCTCGCTATCTCAAGCACCGAACACAAATATATATATATATATATATATATATATATATATATATATATATGGATAAATTAACTATTAAGAGTTATGTACGAATTCAGGTCAAAAGCCCAATACAGCCATAACTTTATATTACACCCTTAAAACCTGCTGACAGGTCCCCTTTAATGAGCGGAACATTGGGGCTCTGCCCTTTTGACAGGGACCATGCTGGCATAACTGCAGGAGGTGTACATAGGTTAACGCAACTTTGCAAACACCCTTGATTTAACTGTTTACTACTGTCTGCATATCCTATACAGACCTGTGTCTCCAAGGTTACAGACTACAAACAAACCCTGTGAAGTCACTATACTTATATTGCACATCCATAGAAGGCACACAGGGTGGCTTGATTTATTGCACTTCAGGAAAGCTGGACCTATATGGACAATACTCTGCTGTTACGGTCTGAGGTGTTCTACTTCCCATGTAAGCCAAGGCTGGAAGAACTGTTATACTTATATTTCATCTGTATATATTACAGATTCATTGAAGAAGAAGTGGGTAGATGAACAGGAGTATGGCTCCAGTATGAGACTATACTGGCTTAATGTGTAGGCTGTAACCATGGAACATAACCCCAAACAGAAGCCGAAGACCAAAAAATATTTTATAGAGTATTTGGACAGGTTGAAACAGCTTATATATTAGAAAATACCTACTTTAAATTTACTATGGTAGTCCTGAGCACATACTTGAGAGAAGGTGCATGGCACAAATCTCTCCTGGCTTGTTCTAGTGATCAGTGGGGGAGCGAGCACTCAGATCCTGACATATCAAAACTTCTGACATGTCTCTACAACAATTTAAATATTTTTCCTGTTATATCCTCTTAATTGGCAGATGTTCCAAGACTTGCACCCACTGGTGGGGGAAGTGAGTTTACAGGGCCCAATGCTATTATGGGATATAGTGGCGACAAGATAATGTCACTGATCTGTGCATCTGTGTCTCTGGTCACGTGGCAGCAGTATGGTAAGGTGTGGGCCAAGTCAGTGAGTATAGTAAGGGGCAGAGATTTTGCACAAGATAATAATATGAGACTGGAAGGGGTTCTGGAATTTTTGCTAAATTGTGTCAGGATGGGGCCTCTGGTATTGTGGAGCAGTGGCGGGTTGCAGGTAGCTCCTTGGTTGGGTTGATGTAATCAGATCCTTTTTAGTCAGGAGAGCGAATATGGGGTGAAGGAAAGCCGCTGTTCAGAGGGATAGGAGACGTCCTATTTTTTATCAGCTGCTTTGTAGATTGATCTTATCCTGCCTGTTAGTATGTGTGTTTTCCTACGAGCCACCTTTGTTTTGCCCTTTCCTTTTTTGGGGATTTGCGCATGTCAGAGCTCGTCTCTCCCCTCTTCCTCGGCCAGTTTACTTTTTGAGGACATGTTTTTTCCAACGGGTCCCTTATGCTGTGTGTACACAGATTGAAAACTGATACATGGGGGAGGGGGTCGTGGCTAGTTATTAATGGAGTGCCAGGGGCAGTTTGTGTGGTTTTTGAAACTTCAAAAAGATGCCTCTGTTTTTCTTGTTCTCATGAGAATGGCGTTCTACTCCCCTGGTACCAATTTTAGTCTGTTTTTTTGGTAATGCTACGTGGTGGTGGGTGTTGATCACGGGAGATTGGTACTCACTCTTTTGCATAGGAGTCGCAACAGAGGCGACTACTGCGGGTTTGTTGGAGATGGAGATAATTCAGCTTGGCCAGTGCCGTTCTTCCTGTTATGCTAGGTACATCCATCCTGAGCTGCTATTGTGGTTTGAGCTCTCTCCCTTCAGCTCCGGATTGCTCGTTCGTTTCGATCCTCGGCCACTCCTACATCTTCTGGATGTCTGCGAGAAGGAGTGTTCTTCATCCTCTACCTCTCCTTTCCTGCTTGACTCCTCTCCTTTCTCTATTAACCCCTTAATGACGTCCCCTCCCCAATAAAAATGAAAAACGTCTGGTACGCCACTGTTTCCAAAATGGAGCCTCCAGCTGTTGCAAAACAAAAACTCCCAGTATTGCTGGACAACCGTTGACTGTCCAAGCATGCTGGGAGTTTTGCAACAGCTGGAGGCACCCTGTTTGGGAATCACTGGCGTAGAATACCCCTATGTCCACCCATATGCAAATACCTAATTCTGGCCTCAAATGCACATGGCGCTCTCACTTTGGAGCCCTGTCGTATTTCAAGGCAACAGTTTAGGGTTACATATGGGGTATCGCCGTACTCGGGAGAAATTGACTAACAAATTTTGGGGGCTTTTTCTCCTTTCACCCCTTATGAAAAGGTGAAGTTGGGGTCTACACCAGCATGTTAGTGTAAAAAAATAAATTGTTTACACTAACATGCTGGTGTTGCCCTATACTTTTCATTTTGACAAGAGGTAAAAGGGAAAAAAAAGCCCCCCAAAATTTGTAATGCAATTTCTCCCGACTATGGAGATACCCCATATGTGGGCGCAAAGTGCTCTGGGGGTGCACAACAAGGCCCAGAAGAGAGAGTGCACCATGTACATTTGAGGTGATTTGCACAGGGGTGGCTGATTGTTACAGCGGTTTTGACAAACGCAAAAAAAACAAAACCCCACATGTGACCCCATTTCGGAATCTACACCCCTCACAGAATGTAATGAGGGGTGCAGTGAGAATTTACACCCCACTGGTGTCTGACAGATCTTTGGAACAGTGGGCTGTGCAAATTAAAAATTTCGCACAGCCCACTGTTCCAAAGATCTGACAGACACCAGTGGGGGTAAATGCTCACTGTATCCCTTGTTATGTTCCTCAAGGGGTCTAGTTTCCAAAATGGTATGCCATGTGGGGGTTATTTTGCTGTCCTGGCACCATAGGGGCTTCCTAAATGCAAAATTTGCTCTCAAAAAGCCAAATATGACTCCTCTTCTGAGCATTGTAGTTCGCCCATAGTGCACTTCAGGTCAACTTATGGGGTACCTCCATACTCAGAAGAGATGGGGTTTCAAATTTTGGGGGGTATTTTTTGCTATTAACCCTTGCAAAAATGTGAAATTTGGGGGGGAAACACGCATTTTAGTGACATTTTTTTTTTTTTTTACGTAACCAAAAATCGTGAAACCCTTGTGGGGTATTAAGGCTCACTTTATTCCTTGTTACGTTCCTCAAGGGGTCTAGTTTCCAAAATGGTATGCCATGTGGGTTTTTTTTGCTCTCCTTGCACCATAGGGTCTTCCTAAATGTGACACGCCCCCGAGCAAAATTTGCTCTCAAAAAGCCAAATATGACTCCTTCTCTTCTGAGCATTGTAGTTCACCTGTAGTGCACTTCTGGTCAACCACCATACTCAGAAGAGATGGGGTTACAAATTTTGGGGGGTATTTTCTGCTATTAACCCTTGCAAAAATGTGAAATTTGGGGGGAAACACACATTTTAGTGAAATTTTATTTTATTTTTTTACATATGCAAAAGTCGTGAAACACATGTAGGGTATTAAGGCTCACTTAATTCCTTGTTACGTTCCTCAAGGGGTCTTGTTTCCAAAATGGTATGGCATGTGTTTTTTTGTTGCTGTTCTGGCACCATAGGGGCTTCCTAAATGCAACATGCCCCCCAAAAACGTACTCTCCAAAATCCTCTTGTCGCTCCTTCGCTTCTGAGCCCTCTACTGCGCCCGCCGAACACTTTACATAGACATATGAGGTATCTGCTTACTCGAGAGAAATTGGGCTACAAATATAAGTATACATTTTCTCCTTTTACCCCTTGTAAAAATTCAAGAATTGGGTCTACAAGAACATGCAAGTGTAAAAAATGAAGATTGTGAATTTTCTCCTTCACTTTCCTGCTATTCCTGTGAAACACCTAAAGGGTTAAAAGGCTGACCGAATATCATTTTGAATACTTTGGGGGGTGCAGTTTTTATAATGGGGTCATTTGTGGGGTATTTCTAAGATGAAGACCCTTCAAATCCACTTCAAACCTGAACTGGTCCCTGAAAAATAGGGAGTTCTGAAATTTTGTGAAAAACTGGAAAATTGCTGCTGAACTTTGAAGCCCTCTGGTGTCTTCCAAAAGTAAAAACTTGTCAATTTTATGATGCAAACATAAAGTAGACATATTGTATATGTGAATAAAAAAAAAATATTTTGAATATCCATTTTCCTTACAAGCAGAGAGCTTCAAAGTTAGAAAAATGCAAAATTTTCTAATTTTTCATAAAATTTTGGGATTTTTCACCAAGAAAGGATGCAAGTTACCCAAAAATTTTACCACTATGTTAAAGTAGAATATGTCACGAAAAAACTATTTCGGAATCAGAATGATAACTAAAAGCAAACTGCTGTCTGGGCATGCTGAGAGTTTTAGTTTTGCAACATCTGGAGGGCTACAGTTTGAGACCACTTAGTGATCTACAACCTGAACCCCTCTAAATATTGCAAAACTACAAGTCCCAGCATGCCCACACAGCAAACAGCTGTCTGAGCATGCTGGGAGTTGTAGTTTTGCAACATCTGGAGGGCCACAGTTTAGAGACCACTGTAAACTGTGGCCCTCTGGATGTTGCTAGGCAACAACTCACCTAGCAGGACCCGTATGAATTGCTGCCGCCGCCACACATGGGAGATCCCCGCATGGAGGATCGCGCTCCGGGATCCAGGTAAGGTACCTTCGGCGCCGGTCACTGGACAGTTCCCCCGTTTTGCCTGGACACCGATAGGTGGGCAAAGAGGGGGAACCGAACTTTAACCCCTCCTCCCATCGGTCGGTCGCTCTGCCACCAAACTCCTATCCCTTCAGGGGGATCGAGGGTGTCTCTCGGACACCCCCTATCCCTCTTATTTTTCCCTCTTTATTTATCCCTTCCGTATGACCCGGAATTGCGCAGATCGCAGGTCTGAATTGACCTGGGATTTGCGCCCATCGCGGTCATGGGGGCGTCTCAGGACCCCCCTCGGCAATGTGTCGGGACTCCTGCTGTTAGATAACAGCAGTCATCCCGGCCCGATCACCGCTACCGGCGACGCGGAGCTCCCGGAACCCCGCAACGTACATGTACGTCGCCGCGCGCCAAGTGACACTTCGCGGCGCCGTACATGTACGTTGCTCGTCGTGAAGGGGTTAAACATAAAAATGTATAATGCACTGTTCCAAATTATTACGCACAGTAAGTTTCAAAACACTTTATAGGTTGTAAAGAACTTAAAATTGGCATGGATGTAAACTGCCTCCCACCCTCATAGATCTTTTGCTAGTGGATGTTCCAAAGGTTCTCAATAGGACTGAGGAGAGGATGGAGGCCACATTATGATTTTCTCTCCTTTTATCCCTATAGCAGCCATTGATGCAGAAGTGTTCTTTGCAGCATGATGATGATTTTTTTACGGAAAGCATAGTTCTTCCTTCTGTACGAGGGAAGAAAATGGTTAGTCAGAAACTCCACATACTTTTCAGAGGTCATCCTTACACCTTTGGAGACCCTAAAGGGGCTGACCAGCTCTTTTTCCATGATTACGGCCCAAAACATGACTCCACCACCGCCGTGCTGACGTCGTAGCCTTGTTGGAACAGGGTGGTCGTCCATCAACCATCCTCTACTCCACCCATCTGGACCATCCAGGGTACTCATCAGTGAACAGGACTTTTTGAAAATGAGTCCATGTATTTTTCTGCCAAATGTAGCCGTTTCTGCTTGTGAGCATTGGTAAGTGGTGGCCAAATAGAAGTCTTATGCACAGTTGCAAGACTCTGGAGGACTCTACACTTTGATGTTTGTGGGACTTCAGAGGCACCAGCAGCTTAAAATATCTGTTTGCTGCTATGTAATGGTATTTTAGCAATTGCTCTCTTATCCAATGCATGGATCTTGCAGAAATCTTCCTCAATGTGCCTTTATCTGCACAAACCCATCTGTGCTCTGAATCAGCCACAAATCTCTTAATAGTGCAATGACCACGCTTAACCCCTTCATGACCCAGCCCATTTTCACCTTCATGACCTGGGCATTTTTTGAAAATCTGATCACTGTCACTTTAAACATTAATAACTTTGGAATGCTTTTACTTATCATTCTGATTCCGAGATTGTTTTTTCGTGACATATTCTACTTTATTTTATCGGTAAAATTTCACTGATATTTGTATCCTTTCTTGGTAAAAAATCTAAAAATTTCATGAAAATATTGAAAATTTTGCATTTTTCTAACTTTGAAAGTCTCTGCTTGAAAGGAAAATGGATATTCCAAATAAATTACATATTGATTCACATATAAAATATGTCTACTTTGTGTTTGCATTAAAAAATTGACAAGTTTTTACTTTTGGAAGACATCAGAGGGCTTCAAAGTTCCGCAGCAATTTTCCAATTTTTCTCAAGATTTTCAAAATCTTAATTTTTCAGGGCCCAGTTCAGGTTGGAAGTGGATTTTAAGGATCTTCATATTAGAAATACCCCATAAATGACCCCATTATAAAAACTGCACCCCCCAAAGTATTCAAAATGACATTCAGTAAGTGTTTTAACCCTTTAGGTGTTTCACAGGAATAGCAGCAAAGTGAAGGAGAAAATTCTAAATCTTCATTTTTTACACTCGCATTTTCTTGTAGACCCAATTTTTTTATTTTTACAAGGGGTAAAAGGAGAGAAATCACCCTAAAATTTGTAACCCAATTTCTCTCGAGTAAGGAAATACCTCATATGCGTATGTAAAGTGTTCGGCGGGCGCAGTAGAGGGCTCAGAAGGGAAGGAGCGACAATGGGATTTTGGAGAGTGAGTTTTTCTGAAAGGGTTTTTGGGGGGCATGTCCCATTTAGGAAGCCCCTATGGTGCCAGAACAGTGGACCCCCCCACATGTGACCCCATTTTGGAAACTATACCCCTCATGGAATGTAATAAGGGGTGCAGTGAGCATTTACACCCCACTGGCGTTTGACAGATATTTGAAACGGTGGACTGTGCAAATCAAAAATTTTATTTTTCATTTTCACAGACCACTGTTCCAAAAATCTGTCATACGCCAGTGGGGTGTAAATGCTCACTGCACCCCTTATTACATTCCGTGAGGGGTGTAGTTTCCAAAATGGGGTCACATATGGATATTTATTGTTTTGCGTTTGTCAGAACTGCTGTAACAATCAGCCACCCCTGTGCAAATCGCCTCAAATGTACATGGTGCACTCTCCCTTCTGGGCCTTGTTGTGCGCCCCCAGAGCACTTTGCGCCCACATATGGGGTATCTCCGTAGTCGGGAGAAATTGCGTTACAAATTTAGAGGGTCTTTTTTCCCTTTTACCTCTTGTGAAAATGAAAAGTATAGGGCAACACCAGCATGTCAGTGTAAAAAATTTATTTTTTTACACTAACATGCTGGTGTAGACCCCAACTTCACCTTTTCATAAGGGGTTAAAGAAGAAAATACCCCCCAAAATTTGTAAGGCAATTTCTCCCGAGTACGGCGATACCCCATATGTGTCCCAAAACTGTTGCCCTGAAATACGACAGGGCTCCAAAGTGAGAGAGCGCCATGCGCATTTGAGGCCTGAATTAGGGATTTGCATAGGGGTGGACATAGGGGTATTCTACGCCAGTGATTCCCAAACAGGGTGCCTCCAGCTGTTGCAAAACTCCCAGCATGCCTGGACAGTCAATGGCTGTCCGGCAATACTGGGAGTTATTATTTTGCAACAGCTGGAGGCTCCGTTTTGGAAACAGTAACGTACCAGACGTTTTTCATTTTTTGGGGGGAGGGGGGCTGTGTAGGGGTATGTGTATATGTAGTGTTTTTTACTTGTTATTTTAGGTTAGTGTCAGTGTAGTGTAGTGTTTTTAGGGTACAGTCACATGGGCAGAGGTTCACAGCAAGTTTGCCGCTGGAAGTTTGAGCTGCAGCGCAAAATTTGCGCCATCTCAAACTTGCAGCACTCACTGTAAACCTCCGCTCATGTGAGTGTACCCTGTACATTCACATTGGGGGGAGGGGGCAAACATCCAGCTGTTGCAAACTCCGAGCATGCCCTTTGGCTGTCCGTGCATGCTGGGAGTTGTAGTTTTGCAACAGCTGGAGGAACACTGGTTTGGAAACACTAAGTTAAGTAATAAACTTTCAAGTGTTTTGCAACCAAACTTAGTGTTTCCAAACCAGTGTGCCTCCAGCTGTTGCAAAACTACAACTCCCAGCATGCATGGTCTGTCAGTGCATGCTGGGAGTTGTAGTTTTGCAACAATTGCAACAGCTGGAGGCACTGAGGTAGGAAACGGACAATGTTTCCCAACTAGTGTGCCTCCAGTTGTTGCAAAACTACAACTCCCAGCATGCCCAGACTGCCAAGGCATGCTGGAAGTTGTAGTTCGGCAATATCTGAAGGATCAGATGTTGCCGAACTACAACTTCCAGCATGCCTGGGCAGTCTGGGCATGCTGGGAGTTGTAGTTTTGCAACATCTGGAGGTCCACAGTTTGGAGACCACTGTATAATGGTCTCCAATCTGTGCTCTTCCAGATGTTAGAGAACTACAACTCCCAGCATGCCTGGACAGACTGAGCATGCTGAGATTTGTAGTTTTGCAACATCTGGAAGAGCACAGATTGGAGACCATTATACAGTGGTCTCCAAACTGTGGACCTCCAGATGTTGCAAAACTACAACTCCCAGCATGCCCAGAAAGCCAAAGGCTGTCTGGGCATGCTGGGAGTTGCAGTTTTGAAACTCTCAGAGGCAGCAGTGAGATCGCTTTACGGCGATCTCACTGCTGCCAATGAAGATGCCGCCCTGCTGCCGGAAACTCACCTCCGGGACGCAGCGCAGCCGGGACCGCACGGAGGACGCCGTGACCGCACGGAGGACGCCGGGACCGCTCGGGACACCGCTCCGACGGGTAAGTGATGCCGGGGGACGGGACAGGGACACTTAGCAGAGCGGTGTGTGTCCCGATCCCCGTGATCGGGACTCACACACCGCGCTGCTAAGTATTCTGATAGCGAAACGCTGCTATCAGCTAGTCAGATTTGACCAGCTGATAGCAGCGATCGCTGGGGGGGGTGGGGGACGAAACCCCCCGTGGTCGCACGGTAAGATGGCTGGCTATCAGTGATAGCCACCATCTTTCCGGGCGCTGCGGGATGCCGCGAGTAGCGGCAGTAATGTCCATGACGTACCTGTATGTCATGGGTCGGGAACACCTTGCCACCCATGACGTACAGGTATGTCATAGGTCGGGAAGGGGTTAAGTTTTTGTGAAATATCTAATGTTTTTATACCTCGTGAGAGGGAATTGAACAATTTCACTCTTTTCAGCAGCAGAGAGATCCTTTTTCTTCCCCATATTGCTTGAAAATGGTGCTCTGCTTAATAATGTGGAACACCCACCTTTAGTAGTTTTTCCTTAAATTGGGCTAACCTGGCAATCTAATTATCACAGGTGTCCTAGATTGTTTTCAGTGATCAAAAAATCCCTGAGACACAATGCCATCCATGACATAGTAACATAGTAACATAGTTCATGAGGTTGAAAAAAGACCAGAGTCCATCAAGTTCAACATATAACCCTACTGAGTCCCTACTGAGTTGATCCAGAGGAAGGCAAAAAACCCTTATACTAGAGGTAAAAATTCCTTCCCAACTCCAAATATGGCAGTCAGAATAAATCCCTGGATCAACGTTCTGTCCCTATAATCTAGATACATAACCAGCGATGTTATTAGTCTCCAAAAATGCATCCAGACCCGTTTTGAACTCTTTTACAGAGTTCACCATGACCACCTCCTCAGGCAGAGAATTCCACAGTCTCACTGCTCTTACAGTAATGAGTTATGAGTTAAACTGAAAAAAAATTTTGTGACACAAATAGAATTTGCTAAATAATTTGGAACAGAGTGTATATATCCTGTGATTCCTGATATTGGTTATTTATGGCTTTCAGACTTCTCTTCTGGGTTTGCATCTTGGTACTACAACATTTCCTGTTACGCACTTGGCTAGTTGACTTATTTTGTGTTTGTTTAGTATTTTTCTGTTAGTTTGTGTGCCTCCTGACTGCCCCCGACTTGTGTCTGCTTTTTGTAGTTTATTGTGTTGACTGTTACTGCCATCACTTCCGGCACCATGTTACGGACCCGCTGCCTAGGGCAGGTACGTAAGTAGGCAGGGACAGAGGCTGCGGGTGATTTCAGGGCTGCACTCTTTCCCTACCCAGACATCACAAGTTTATAGACAACTTTATTGGTCACGCCTTTTGGCAGGAGGATTTTGTCCTCGTAGAGGCATTAGAGTTGTTTACGGATGCGGCTTGGTCATCAGGTTTTGGGATTGGAGTGCAGAAACATGGCGTAAATATTGGGTTCGGAATAAAGTTTTTGCTTATATTTTAGTTTGAGTTGTTTCCTATAGTTGTTTCTTTAGCATTGTGGGGTTCTTGTTTCAAGGATTAGTGTCTGTTAATTCACATGGATAATATAATAAAGGTGTGCTGTATCCGGTGAACTGCCTTTCTTCTTAGTGCCCCTTAGTTATTTAACTAGTGAGACATTTAGTTTTTCTCTGTTTACGTTCAAGCATTTGGATTAACAGCCCTGGTTCTGTTAATTCGGTGGCAGATGCGCTTTCCCGTTTTCAGTTCAACAGCTTTCAGATGCTGGTTTGTGGGCAGAAGTGACAGGCGAGAAGTGCCTGGATTTTCTATGAAACTTCATATGGTCATGATGACAAATCTGCTGCCACAGTTGATTGCTAGGTCAAAATAGACAGGTTATCTGGCAGCATGGCAGAAATCGGAGAAATGGGCCCTTCATTTTTCTTTTCCTGTATATCAATGCATAGACAGCTCCAGGAGAGTACAGCATGGGAGCGGAGGGGGTCCATGATGGGGCAGATCAGGGGCAGGAGGTGGTTGGAGTAAGGGGGGGGGGTCAGTGTGAAGAGAGCCAGCCCGGACAGCAGTTGTGCAGCTAGAGTATTTTGTCGCTGCTTACTTTTGCCAAGAGGTCTACTGACTTGGAGGAGCTGCTGCAGTCGGTCAGGGATGAAGCCTTGCTCCGGGGGCCGGGCTGGCTGGAAGAACAGCTGCTGGGGGCCCCTCAGGTCGATGTGGCCTGGGTGGGCAAGCGGTCAAGTGGCCAGAGATCTCGGGCACCGGAGAGTCTCAGCCCGGAGGCTGTTCACCGCACCCACCGCCGTGATGATAGCCCCCTCCAGGACTCTCCTGCATCCTCTGCCCGGCCTGTGTCATCTGCTGGCAGCAGGGAGGAATCCACGCAGCTAGCAGCGGGTGGCGGCATCTGCAGACAAGAGTGCAGCCACCCCCAGCCTGGGGAGAAGAGGTGGCGAAGAGGATACTGTGGCCGGGCCCTGCACTGAGGAACCGAGCGCAGGGTGGGCCGATCGGTTGGGACAGAGGCGCAGCGCCTCACCGCTGGCCTGGCAGGGCACACTTTCTTCAGCTGCTGCAACCTGTGGGAGGCAGGCTGGAACTTCCATATGCGCAATGGCCCCTTATGATAAGGGGGTCAGCAGTCTTCATGTCTGCTGCATGAAGGGGGCCTGTGGAGAGGCAGGCTAAAGTCCGAGGGGGGGGGGGGACAGTGGCGGGGCCTGCCCCTGTTGCTGCTGCCAGCTTGTAGGAAGTTTCCAGTGACAAGGAGGATGGAGGGGCTGCCTTGGGGCCTACTATTTCCAGTGACAGCAAGAGTGGAGTCTGTGGTAAGTGGTGTAATGGAGCCGCCTGCTGTGGATGTGGGCTGCGGGTCTTTGAGTCAAGGTGCTACCTCCAGGATTGAAGATGATGTTCTGGAGCATTGCGGATTGCTTGGATCGACAGACGCTGGGCCGCCTGTCCCAGAGAGGTTGGGTGAGTGGGGGCGGTGTGTGGAAGGATTTAAATGCTTTGTTGCGAGATGTTCTGGTGTTGTTGCTGGATAGAGTGACATCTGGGGTTGGGTCTCCGGTGGTGGTATGGGGCACTGGGGGTGTGGGGGGGGGTCAGCCGGGGGGGGGGTCTGCTGATGCAGGTGTCTTCGTGGTTGCGTACCCTAGTAGTGGTGGGAGTGGGGCGCCGGTGGTGCCTGCTGTGGTTTCTAGGGCTAGAGAGCAAGTGCAGTTGGCTGACTCGACACACGGGGAGGTCTATGTGTGCTTTGAGCGCCAGCTGGGGTCACATTTGAAGGCAGATATGTAGAGATCTTTTCCTTGTTGCCACTGGAAACGTTTGATCTGGATAGGGTGAAGCCTGATGAGTCTTAGAAGGAGTCGGATGATCCCTTGCATGTTTGCCAGTTGGCTGCATGCATTTGCTTTATTGGCTAGCGTGATTGGTGAGAAAGTGTTGGAAAATTGTTTGGGCTTGTTTTGTCACTGTTGTCACGCTGCAGGGGGGTGGGCAGTTCTTTCAGGATGGGAACGGTCCTTCTGGATCCGGGTCCGGCCGGCCAGCGGGAGCCTATAAGGGGTGTTGTTGGCAGTTTAATGAGGTGCAGTGCAAGTTTGGCGATGGATGTAGGTTTACACATGAGTGCTCCGGATGTGGGAGCTCCCACAGTTTGTCCCACTGTTTCCGTAAGGGGAAGAGCCGTGAACCAGAAGAGGGGCGACCCCGGTGAGGATGGAAAAGGTGGTGCCATTTCTCAAGCGGTACCCAAATAGGCGGGTGGCGGCTTTGTTGCAGGTCGGATTTGAATTTGGTTTCTGGATTCTGTGTTCCACGGTTCGGCCTGGGGGCGAGGTGCGCAATTTTAGTTCAGCGCTAGGGCATCCTGCGGTGGTGCAAGATAAGTTGCTTAAGGAGGTGAGTCTGGGCCGGATAGCTGGCCTGTTTTCATCCAAACAACCCCCCCCCCCCCCCCCCCTCTTGGCTGATCTGCGCCTTTCTCCCTGGTTACTAAGAAGGAGCCTAATAAGTTCAGGCTGGGCAGGTTCCTATGAAGGAGCCTAAAAAGTTCAGGCTCATTCACCATCTTTCCCATCCGTTGGGGGAGTCGATGAATGATGGTATTGAGCCGGCACATATATATGTCTTTTGATGCATCTTGGGTGCCTGATCCGCTTCTGGCCAAGATTGACATTGAGGTGGCGTTCCGGTTATTGCCTGTGCACCTGGACAGTTTTGCTTTGTTAGGCTCTTGTTGGGGGGGGGGGGGGGTGAGTTTTTTGTTGATAGGTGCCTGCCAATGGGGTGCTCTATTTCTTGTGCGTATTTTTAATATTTCAGCACATTTTTGGAGTGCGTGGTGTGGTCTGAGTCTCAGGTGACCTTGGTTCTGCACTAACTGGAAGATTTTCTGTTTCTCTGTCCGGGGGGTTCGGCAGTGTGTCCTATTTTGATCGAAACCATGCAGAAGGTGGCGGCCTGCTTTGGGTTGCCCTTGGCGCCCAACAGGACAGCGCGTCCTGCTACAGACCTGAAGTTTTTGGGCATTGTAATTGATACAGTGGCTATGGAATGTCGGCTCCCTGCTGACAAGGTAGCAGAGTTGCAGGTGGAGGTGGCTGCTCGGGCGCGGAAGATACAGCTGCGGGATCTGCAGTCTTTGCTGGGCCGCCTCAATTTGACGGGGCAGGTTTTTTGCCGGCAGTTTTGCCATCCTCGCCACTATGTGACGTTGACGGCTGATCTGTTGACGGATTAGGGAGTCTGGCGTGAATTTTTGGAAAAGTACAATGGGCAGTCAGTTGGGGCGGCAGGTTTCCAATTGTGATCTAGAGTTGTTCACGGATGCGTCTGGTAGCCATGGTTTCGAGGATTATTTGCAGGGCCAGCGGTGTGTGGGGGCTTGGCCCGAGTCTTGGAGGTAGGCGGGCTTTCGTAACATGGCGCTCCTGGAGCTTTTCACTATTCTGGTGGCGGTGAAAATATGGGAGGAAGAGACTGCATCACCGGAAGGATTGCTTTCGGTGTGATAATTTGGATGTTGTGCAGGCTATTAATGCGCAGACGGCAAATTCCCCGTGCGGTTATTGCGGCAGTTGGTGTTGCGGATTTGTACCTTAATGCTCAGTTTGTTGCCTTGCATGTGCCTGGGGTACAAAATGAGATCACTGACTCTCTCGTTTCCAGTGGGACAGGTTCCGAGAATTGGTACTGGAAGTGGAGGTCTGCGGAATTCTCTGCCCGGAGGAGCTGTGACGCTTAGTTTATCGGCTGCCTTTGCCTTAACCATAGGTTGGTCTGTGGAAGTACATGGGCCAGTTACAGTAGGTGTTGGCGGTAGTGGGAGTTTTGTTGGGCCTTGGGATTGGGAGGCTGCAGTTTTGTTTTTTGTGGGCCGTTTGTTCGGGGATGGTGTGTCCCCTTCTGGACTTAGCTTAGTGCGTCAGGCGGCTAGGGGTTTTCGGTGGGGGGCAGCTGCGCGGGATGTGCGGAGGCCTGTTTTGTTTGAGTTGCTTGGAGATTTGGGGGGCATTTTGGCGAGTGTGTGTGTTTTGGGTTTTGAAGTGGCCTTTTTCTTTTGCCTTTTTTGGGGGGGCGTTTCGGGTGTCGAAGTTGGTGGGAGGAAAGGTCTGGGCTGGCGAGATGTGTGTGCCGCTCTAAAACTGATGAGTTGGGTAGGGTATTTGTGGTTCGGATGACACCATTGGGTGACTCGGTGGTGTGCCTGGTGGGTTATTTTCGGGCATATATGGCGATTCGCCCCTTGGTGGGGGGGTGGAACCGCTGTTGGTGCATGAGAGGGGTGAATTTTAGTTGCGATTCCAGTTCATTAGGTTATTTTGTTGGTGTTTGGGGGTGTTGGGTCGGTCTCCGGGGAAGTTTAGTTCTCACTCCTTCCGGATTGGGGCAGCCACTGAGGCATCTCGGTAGGGTTTGGGTCTGGAGGATATCCGGAGGATCGGCCGGTGGGAATTTGATAGGTTCCGTATTTATGTGCATCCTCATCTGTTGTGAGTATTGGGCACTGGGTTGGTGTTGTCATACATTATCCTGTGATGTTTTCTTTGTTTTGCAGGAGCTACTCCCTGTCTTGTTTGGATTGTGGGTCATTCCTACGTGTGGCGTGGGGCCTTGAGAGCTGATGTGCGTCCAAATGGGCGACAGTTTTTTTTTTTCAGGATGAGGTGCAGGTACGGTGGTTAGGAAAAGGGGGCTTGTTGTTGGGGGCGGGGGTACTCCCGCTTATACAGTCTTATGTGAAATTGGATCGGGCCCCTGATGTTTTGGTTTTACATGCTGGGGTTAGCGACCTGGGGGGGCGTACCGCTAGGTCTTTCATGCAGGATGTTAAGTTGAATTTGTTGAGACTTTGGTTGCCCTATCCGGGGGTTTTGCTGATTTGGTCTGATGTTGTGGCGCGTTTGGTGTGGCTTTGGGCCAGGTCGGTTCACAGCATGAACAAGGCTAGGGTGAAGGTGAACAGGGTGGTGGGCCACTTTGTGGTGCGGCACCAGGAGTTGGAGGAGGCTTCCTTTGAATTTTTGGGGCCCGATGGGGTGCATTTGAACCCCATCAGTATGGATTGCATTAAAGTGTTTTTAGGTCTGTTTTAAGTTTCTATTAATAAAACACCTCATTCATATACTGTTTTGGTTGAAATTATTTTGCAGAGCAGGATAAGTAGGGCTCCATTTTAGTCCCTTGGACAAGTAGTTGTTTTTTTACATTTCCACACCCTTATATATATATATATATAATGTTCCTGAGTTTACCCCTCATTTTTCTAATCTGATGTCTGCTTTGCCTTTTACTTATTTTAATATTGTGTTTATTTTTTATATATGTTTAATAAAGTTGAATTAATAATGAGTATTATATTCATTGTTATCTTGTGGCCTATTTTTTTTTTTTGGGGGGGGGGGGTGATAAATATGGTGGCCATAGATAACAGACCTAAGAGCCATTTCCTATTTTATTTTATTCATGTTATTACAGGTGCCACAAACATATTCTGGATACAAGTCACATTTGCCAAAAAATAAAGTGTCTTAATTTTTTTGATCCAGACTTGTTTGCATACTGTAGATGTCGGTCAGAATGAGTGTGGACTTACTACAAATTATACAGATTTCTACTTATTTTTTTTTAGTGGTTAGAGGCTTACCATTAAGAAAGCAAGATCCTATACAATGACTTTTAATAAATATACATTACAATACTCAAACAATTGTAACCAAACCAGACATGTGGACTGTTGCTAATCAGAAAAAAAGCGTGTCTAATTTAAATACGCTATTTATATGTAAGGCTGGGTTTCCACGTGGCATTTTTATTTATTTATTATTTTTTTAAAAAAAATTTGAGGGGGGGATGAAAAATATAAAGAAATAATTTTCACTTTTTCTTTCTGCTGGATACACTTCTGGCTTTGTCTTGAAAACTGCAGTGGAAGTTTTCAGAAAAACTGTCAAGTGGAAATGCCAAGTTGATTACTCAGATTCCACACATTAATCCATTCTTCCTTAATTAGGGATTAACTCAGGACAGGAAGCGGATCCACATAATGACATCTGTAGAGATTAAGAGGTTCGAGATCTCTGGTCTCACCCTTCCAATAGGCCCTATAAATTGTCCTTTACCTAACAGCAGATGTTTCGCCCTGATAAGGCGCACCCCCACTTCAACTGTCGACTGACCGTCAATATTCCCTCCGTTTACCCTACACATCACAGTGATCCTAAAATTCTAATGAAGAATGCTGATACATTAAATGTATTTCAAATTAACTCTCAAACCTCCCAGCTTAGTCCATTTGCATTTAAAGATAGAAGTGACCACATTGCTGAATTATTTCATGACTTTAATTTCCAACTCTGTACCCTGCCCCTAAATCTTACAGAGAGGGATGAACAAATCTGCACTTATTTCAAGGCTTGAGGTCTACCCAAAGTGATACCCACTGACCTACAAATATTAAATATTTCCTTAGAGTTACAGAACACATTAAAAGATTTGCCAAATGGGAAATCACCTGGGCCAGACGGCCTATCATGTGCTAGTTACCGCCCAATATCACAACTAAACTTAACATACCTCCAACTAACTAAACTCAACTAACCTTAAAATATTCAAGAAAATATTGGTAAACATCTCTGGGTGATGTTCTCTCTAGCTTTATTCATAAAGACCAAGTAGGCAAATGTCATCTCTGGTCAATTCCTCTCTGCTATCTCAAATCTTCACATATCACCCTCTGCTCAGTTCCATCTCCCCCATGCCACATCGCCTAAATTCCAAATATTGAATGGAACAAGACAAGAGTGTCCTCTGTCTCCCCTTCTCTTCGTTCTTATCATTGAACCCATAGCTGCCTACATTCGTAACAGTCCCGACATACAAGGTGTCACAGTTAATTCACAAGAATTTAAGATATCTCTTCACTGATGACATCCTCTTGACCCTATCCAATCCCCATATATCACTATCTGATCTACATCTAGCCCTGGAAAATTATGCTAATCTTTCAGGCTACAAAATTAACGCCAATGAGACAGAGGCACTACCAATTAATATCCCTGAAACCTAACTATCGGTCTCGAAACAGGAAATAAAAGCCCTTTTAGACAGATGGTCCTCACTACTGCTATCTCTCCTGGGTAGAGTAGCGGCGGTTAAGATGTCTATTCTACCCAAACTCTTATATCTCTTCAAAACCCTATCTATCCCTATACCCAGAAGTGCACTAAAAAAAACTCCAGACCACCATACTTTAAAGGAAAACTGTCACATGTTTTGTCCCGCACTATCCACGTGTACCTGTGGATAGTGCGGGAGACGCTGAACATTTTGAGTCCTACCTTGCTCGGATACGCTGCGCCGTTCGCCCCTTATAGCTCTTTTTCGGTGTACTCAAATTAGCTGCTAACTGGCACAGGCGGGGTTCCAACTCTGTTCCAATTTCCAACTCTGTACCCTGCCCCTAAATCTTACAGAGAGGGATGAACAAATCTGCACTTATTTCAAGGCTTGAGGTCTACCCAAAGTGACACCCACTGACCTACAAATATTAAATATTTCCTTAGAGTTACAGAACACAGGCCAGACGGCCTATCATGTGCTAGTTACCGCCCAATATCACAACTAAACTTAACATACCTCAAACTAACTAAACTCAACTAACCTTAAAATATTCAACAAAATATTGGTAAACACTCAGGATCTCTGGCACAGGCGGGGTTACTGCCTTCAACTGGCACTGTGACGTAACCGCCACCCGGCCCGCAGCACCGCCCGGCTAATAAATATTCATATATTGCCTTACTATCTCCGTCTCATCTCGGCCGAGTCCCGGACGATACTGCGCATGTGCGGGATTTCTCACTACACCCAGAAGCGGTCTCCAGCGTTGCTCCAGACAAATGAAGCAGCGCTGAAGACCGCTTCCGGGTGTAGTGAGAAATCCCGCACATGCGCAGTATCGTCCAGGACTCGGCCGAGATGAGATGGAGATAGGCAATATATGAATATTCATTAGCCGGGCGGTGCTGCGGGCCGGGCGGCGGTTACGTCACAGTGCCAGTTGAAGGCAGTAACCTCGCCCGAGCCAGTTAGCAACTCATTTTAATACACCAAAAAAGAGTTATAACGGGCGAACGGCTCAGCGGATCCGGGCAAGGTAGGACTCAAAATGTTCAGCATCTCCTGCATTATCCACAGGTACCCGTGGATAGTGCGGGACAAAACATGTGACAGTTTTCCTTTAAGTTCATATCTTTCTCAGTCCTAACATCACAAAAGAAAATAAAAGGGCCTGGCAGTCCCTTACTTGTTCAAATATTAGGTTGCGTTCACACGGCCGTCTGTCCCCTTTTAGGTTCCGTTCTTGCAGGCTGTAAACAGATTTAAAACGGTAATAAAAAAAATCCTATTCATGTCAAAGGGATTTTATGACAGACAGGAGGCTCGTATCAGATGCATATTCCTTCTTTAATTTGCCCAGTAGCAGAAATTGCGTGCGATATGCATGCTAGGCAATGCCAATACCGCGATGTCGGCAGAATGCCGCAGATCCATACTGATGCGGTTAGACCCACAACTAACACATCTGGCCAATGAGGAACCGGGCCCATCTGCGGATGGGCTTTTGTTTGGCGAGTCGTTCATAAAGAACATAAACAAATTTTTCGGACTATTCTCTAGCCTCAACAAGGCCCAGACCTCTTTTAAGAAGTCTTCCCAGGGCAAGGTTTTCGGAAAGGCTGGAAGGGGTAGGGGTCACCCTTCCAGCCGCCGACCTTATCATCGACCCTATAACAGAGGGGCTATACAATACGCTCCCGATAGACAGCACTATGCCACAGTACCCACGACACAACATGTCACGCACTTTTTCTGAACAAGGCGACATATCTGATTCTGATGACCAGGATATAGGCAAAATGGTAAGTTTTCAAAACGTATTCAATTTATTATTCTAAACATGTTTTTATTTTTTTTTTAGACTTATTTTTTGGCTATTACAGGAACAAGAGAGTTCAGCAGTCCCAATATGTGGAACTGCAGCAGCCGCCACAGCCTAGAATTTTTTATTTTTTTTCTGTAAAAAAAAATTGTTTAAGGCTCCAGGGCAATCATTAGTCTTTTGATATGCTTTCTACAACATTGTCCTGGACTTCTAAAGCATCTCTTGCACAAACATGTTTGTACTTTATTTGAAACATAGATATTCATTACTAATTTATTAGTAATTTTTTCTCTCCTTCTAGGGCTCTACCAGGGGCAAGATCCAAGAGCATGGACCTGTCCAGGAAAGGATGGTTATAAACTGAGTTGTTGATTGAGATGGTCCATGCTTGTCCTGCACTTTGGGACAAGTCAGTTCCCCAGCACGCAGACCACACAGCCACAAGACGATTGTGGGAGGACAAATACACCCACATCGTCAACCTGGGACCTTACAATTGGGATTAGCTGTCTCATGCCCAGAAATCCAACTTCGGTAAGTATTTTTTAACTTTAAAAAACTATGTGTTCGAGTATTTGCTTCGGATATGTTCACAATGTGCTATATCTGCATACTTTCATTAGGACATTCCACATTCAGAACATATCCTTAATAATCTTTTTTTTATGTACTCAATTTTTTTAGGCAAACAGATCCAATGACGTTGGAATTCGGTCCGCAATAGTTTCATCAGAGCCGCTCCTGAAAAGTCACAATATAAATACTAGGAACAGCTACAGTTTCTACACTGGTGCTCTGATCTCAGACAGTAAGTATCGTTCAAATTTTTGACATTCATTTTTTGGTGATTTTTGTTTAGAATCTTAAAGGGAACCAATCTTCTGATTTTACCCTAGATAATGCATTGCAAAGCGTTATTTAGGATCAAATTGTTATCCATACCATCCCCGGGGGACGTTCCCGACTGCGGGGATGGTGAGTATATGAACTTCTAAACTTCTCAAAGCTGGCCCTGTCTCCTGGGTGCTGAACACCTCTCAACTAGTCTCATGTCTTCAGCTGTCAGCAACGCCCACTAGCCTTGACTGATGGACCCACCTCATTGCTCTGCTCCATAAAAAGACATAGCAGAGCGATGACTAGGTGGACAAGGTGAGAGGAGCTTCCTGCCCAGGGGACAAATTACAGGGCCAGCAGTGAGCAGTTTATAAGTTAATATCCTCAACATCAACGCACTCAAGAACATCCCTTGGGGATGGTGAGGAGTGTTATATAGGGTCAAATCTGAAGAATGTTTAAAAAAAACTTTAAAACAAGTCTAGGGGAAAGCTTTCAATTTTGACCATAGCAACCAATCTCATTGCTTCTTTATTTATTGGTTGATATGGTAAAGTTTGTAAATTCCTTCGCTAGACATTTTTGAAATGTCACCTATTGTTTAATGATGTACATAGACTAATTTGTTTTTGTTTTTTTTGTTTTTTTCCAGAACGGCGTCAAAACATACCACCGCAGACATCAGGTGAGTTGGCCACTGAGACCGGGGAGAAATTGGTTCTCAATCGGACAATGCTCCCCTACTACCATCTCCCTCTGCTGGACCTGTGGGTCAGTGGTCCAACAGGGAAGATCTAGTAGGAGACGTCAGAGCGCCCATGAAGATCTTATCAAGGTGTTGCAAGACGCTCTGATAAGATGAGACCAACAGATGACAGGGTTGAAGGATGAAGTCACCCGACTTGTTGCACGGCAGGAGGGGGCAGTGTCATTAACAGGTCCCCCTTCACCCAGTCGTCTGTTTCTTGATTCATTGGTCGCTCTGATGGAGCAGCTATTGATTGAGAAACAATTTTGGTTCCGAAAAATTTGCACAAATGCCATGAATGAACTCATTGCGAAAAATTCTGCAAACTAGTCTCTCATCTGCATGACTGCTGCAGTTGTTCTCCGTGGAGTGTCTTGCAGTCCAGGCAGCGATGACTCCAGGTCGTGATACTCTATGAGGAGGGGCTCCTTGGTTAACTGAAATTATGAAGAGATTGAAAGACACATCACAAAACCAATGTCAAAGGCAACAACAAAAACGTCTTGCGCGTGTCAGTCTATAGTTGAAAATCCTCTGCCGAAAGTTCAGGCCACAGTTTGCATATGGCTTCAGCAAGTTGCCACACATCTGGAAAGCCTCATCACCCCAACAACAAAGGGCATCACAGGTCTGTCTGTTCCAAGAAAGGGCCTTGCTTCAGCGATCTCCCCATTGCAGAGTTCTTGAAGACCCTGGAGTCGTTTGTGCGGCCAAAGGAGCCAATGTCCACTGCAACAAACTTTTAGTTGACGTCCGCTATCAATCAGGATGATTGAAAATAATTTTTCATGGTTGTAATATTCTGAGCCAATGTTAGATGGCTTTTGGATGTGCTTTCCGTCCACGGCTCCAACGCAGTTTGGAAACTGAGCAGGTTCCCAGAAGCTGTCTGCAATATGGATCCGGTCTTGAGGTGAAGGCTGCGGGAGGCAGTCCCATAAAGCTCCTGGAGGCAGTCCCATAAAGCTTTGCAGGTGTCCCGCACTATCTACGAAATGGTGGACTTCCCCAAGTGGAACTGGAATTGTAGGGAAGCGAAGCTTTCTCCAGGAGCCAAAAACCTGCAAATTAATGGGGAAAAAAATTAGGATGTACTGCAAAATATTTTAAAATTTATTTTAAAATTAACATTGAAACTGTTAAATAAATCACAAACCGTAGGGTGACTATAAGGCGCTCCTCTGGCGAAAATCTTCAGCGACATATCCTGACAAATGCTGGAGGAGCTCACTGAAACTGGCCAAAGAAAGGAGGAGAAAACTGAAGAATTTCTCTGGATGATGGTGCAGTTCTTCAAAGAGTGTGGCATACACTCCATGGGTCGGTCGGATTGATGTGATAGGATGGATCCAGAAATTCTTTTGCTCCGCTTCTTGCCATTTCAACCGCTGGACCCTCCTTAGTAGGAAGTCAAATCTGAAAGTAAAATGAGCAGGAAACATTTTCATTTAAGGGAATGCTCAAGTGCAGCAGCAGAACCATCCGACATATACTCTCCTCCTCAGGGTCTGGTCCAAGATTTAATTCCTCTGTGCTTTCATCCCTTTTTTCATATCCTTTACTAGGTCTGGAAAAGAGCAAGGAGTTAAAACATGGAAAAAAGGTTACTCAAGGGTTACAAAAAAAAAAACTGGCATAAACGGATTAAAAACAGGTAAAAACTGATGTTTACCCGTTTTTTTTAACGGGTCGAAAACGGAAGTGGTCATCCGTTTCTACCCGTTTCACCATCCGTTTGCATCCATTTTTTTAAATCCCTTTTTATACTTTAACAGAGTAGAACGGGACAGACGTCCGTGTGAACGCACCCTTACATAGCAACGCACCTCCATAGAATCCCATCATGGTCTACGTTTCATTTAATAAATGGACTGAGAGTAAGAAGATGTGAATTTCATCATCATCTAGTCTTTTACACCGCCTAAAACCTCAAAAAACTTGTTAGGACCCATGAAAATAATGAAAAACTTATGAGACTGATCCACCTCTAACTTCTCTTTAAAATGGCATAAAAACACTCCTAACACCTCTGCTTTTTAATCATCTTGTCCCTTATAGTAGTGATACTGAAGTAATCTCCCCGTGGATAAAAGCTAAATTATTCCAGGTAGCAGATATAGTTGAAGAGATAAAGCACACCCTCTTACCTTTTCAGACCCTCAAAAATATTTAATCTCCCCAGTACCTGACATCTTTTTTTATCAAGAAATTCGCCAATATCTCTTATACATTCCCTCGGCCACAGTACTCCCCCTTCCAACTCCTTTTGAAATGCTCTGCAGAGGTGTTACTTCCACTAGGGGCATGATCATTAGAATATATGACATACTGGCCTCACTTACAGATATATTCACATGTCAACACCCCTATATGGATAAATGGGATTCCTATCTTGGAAAATCTTTTCTTCCACACCATTGGCAAACGATTTGGACACATGCTTCTAAATCTTCCTCATGCATCACCCATAAAGAAAAACAGTACAAAATCATCATTCACTGGTATTATACACCAGAAAAACTCCAACATTTTTTCCCTCAACTATCTCCTTATTGCTGGCGGTGCAATGTTGTGTTGGGTTCCCTACCTCATATTCTTGGGATTGCTGTTTGTTACAACACTTCTAGCTGGAGGGCCAGTCCTTGTTCAGGAGGACTGTCGGGGTTCAGGTCCCTTTTGACCCGATGACCTACCTTCTAAATCTCCCACCTACAAATCTGACTAATGGCCAAATCAGATTGTTTCTTCCTATTTTGACCACTTCAAAATGTTTAAAAGCACAGTGGTGGAAACGCACTGATGCTCCACTTACCCCAGCGCTACTTAATAGAATCAGTGAAGTATGGTGCATGTAGTATCACTCGGCTGTTACAGAAAACAAATTGCCCCTCATCCAGAAGGTGTGGCAACCATGGGACCTGTTTGACGCTTCTAACATCTTTTACCGCTTTATTATTTTTATTCTTCTAAATACCAGTTTCATCTTAAGATCCAAGACAACTCATAAGGGACCTCAGAAGGGTAATTACTCACGTTGACTGATAGATGAGGCAAACATGTATCTCCATAGATAGAGGAGACTCTAAGATAATCTTTTCTAGCCGACCACTCTTGCTGGCCCTCTCAGTCGTAGACACAAAGCTTCCATTCCAAAGCTATATGCTTTAGAACAAAATTGTCCTATGATACCCACTATGTTCAACAGAACTAATAAGCTCTTTACGTAATATCATGACTGTCCACTACCATAAGAACTCTATTGTTGTGATAACTATGTGATACAATTCCTTTGGTCTATACAACTCGCCAAATTGTTTGGATACACAGGTATGCCTTGGCAACGTATTATCAAATGTTGCGGTACTAATTCCCTCTAATTTTAGTCCCCCACTAGAAGTAAACTGGATCATCTATACTTTGACTGCTGTTACTGCTATTAGTAGTTTCTTGCATATCATACCATTCAAATGCATGCACTTTGCAATAAGCTGACTTTCTTGCAGGACTTATTCCAGCACATTTTTGCCGGTTTTATTTTTAAAAGGGAAAAAAAATGCTTTCATATCTGATCCCACATAAAGTATTACAATACAGTTGTTGTTAATGTATTTTATGTGACATGCTCTACAAAAAATGTTAGTTTTCTATAAGGCTCCTTTCACACTGCCGTATACGCCCAGTAGGTGACGTCCATTAGGAAGATAGCGGGAGAACAATTTGCGCATGACACGTCTTTTTCTCCCATCATCGGCCGCAACAGGAGTTATAACGGACATTAGTGGAATCCCATTTAAATGAATGGGAGTCTCTTTGCCCATTATAACTCCCGTTAGGCTCTGTTACAATAACGGATGTTAATGGCAGACAAAGTAGAAAGAAAAAAAAAAACTAACATCCGTTTGTAAGGGAGCCTCTTCACTAATGTGAAATAAGTGTTATCACCTCCGTATGACTAATAAAAAGACATTTTAGCTTTACTTTCTCCACTTGACAATGTTCTCTTCACATATCCATAAAGAAATGATAAAAATGTGATTACTTGTTGCAAACAATAGGGGGAGTATACTAAACATAGGCTGGGTTCACACCTGTATTTGTTTTCTCTGTCGGCTTTCTGTTTGTTTAATCCGTTCTAGTGGAAAATGGAAATAAACTGATTCCATTGATTTCAGTGGGTCAGTTTTTGTATCCGTTGCCATCTCTGGTCCAACAGATAAAAAAAAAAAAACACTTCTCTTGGGGCATTATTACTGTATGGTGGAACAGTGGGACATAACATGGGGTTTTAGTAATGAGTGGGGTACTATTGGGGCATTAGTGATTGAGGGGGAACGTTGAGGCATTATTGGTGAGGAATTAATTACCATATATTAGTCTAACAGGGGCACCATACTCTGCAGAGATGGGTCGCAAATGAAAGAAGTCATCATGGCAGTCAGATGGAGAAGAAAACACAACAAAAAGATGTCACCTTTAAGTCTATGGATGTAATGGGTGCAGGGCACTGTATGGGAGTAATATTAGTTATATTCGTCTTTGAGGTAAATACCGTATATGTGGTCATGGTGTGGAGAGATTATTTGACCATGTAAAGTTACACAGTTGTATATTGTAACGCCGAGCGCTCCAGGTCCCGCATCCATCCCGGAGCGCTCACGGCGTGTGTCCGCCTGCAGCGCCCCGGTCTGTCCCTCTGACCGGAAGCGCTGCTACAGTTCCGCCGGCGGGGATGCGATCCACGTGGCGGCACAAGTCCGCCCCCGGGCCGCATCCTGTTCCACTTACCTCCCTCTGTCTTCTGTGTCCTCCCGGCGCATGCGGCCCCGCTCTCTAGGGCACGGGCACGCGCACGCCGGCTCTCTTAAATTTAAAGGGCCAGTGCACCATTAATTGGTGCCTGGCCCAATTACTGTAAAACGTATTAAACACCACTTCCTCTTCCTGTCCTTTGCCGGATCTTGTTGCCTAGTGCCTTGAGAAAGCGTTTCCTGAGTGTCCATTGCCTTTGTTCCCAGAACCCTTGCTGTTGCCCCTGACTATGAACCTTGCCACCTGCCCTGACCTTCTGCTACGTCTGACCTTGCCTTGCCTTGTCCTTTTGTACTGCGCCATCTCAGCTGCCAGAGAGATTGAGTAGCTACCGGGTGGAACGACCTGGGGGTTACCGCCGCAGCAAGTCCATCCCGCTTTGCGGCGGGCTCTGGTGAATACCAGTAACCCCTTAGACTCCGTTCCCCTGGTACGGCCCACGCCATCACCTCTCTGGCACAGGGGATCCACCACCAGTGTCCTCACCATCCGCCAGCCCGGATCCTGACATATATACTGTACAAATTATTTGGGGTCATGGCTGACATATAAACAGGTACTGGTTTCTTAATATCCATAAGTAATATCTAGACAGAGGATATTGATAAGGAAGTGTACCTACATCTGTGTTTTACAGCTTGTTTTATAGCAATGCATCCTAAAAATAGTTTCCTTGGGGCTCATGCACCCAGATCATTTTAGATCCTAGCAATGTCCCTGGGTTTAGAATTAAATTAAAGGCTGATGTAGGAGTTAACTATTTCCAAACCAGTTGGAAGCCCTTTGGCCTTGTGAAGTTTCATTTTTAGCTCAGCGCCATAGGCAATATTCCTTTTACCAAACTTATTTCTTTTCTGCTCATCAGTGATACATATGCTTTATATGCCTGTTCCTACATTAGTTTTATGCTGCCATCTTCAGGGGGTTACTGGTCGAGCACTGAATTATTGTCTCATACTTCCAATATTAAAACAAACCTACATGTATTTCAAATATCAGTCATTAAAAATTCTAATTTGGATTAAACCCTTTGGCCTTCACAGCCAGCCTGACATAGCCCCAATTCTCAAATCTGACACGAGCATCCATATGTGGGAATAAAATTATAACATTTTTGCCCAGTTATTGGTCTCCAGCGAGCAGGGGAACCCCACTCCCTAGACTGAATCAAAACCCCCTCTCCATCTTGTTTATGGTCCATTCAGCCACCCCACCTTGGGAGACGCAGAACCTCCTTTTGCTTTCCTTTGGAGCATCTACTGGAGCAGATCCGCCAGAGGACCCAGGAAGAGGGATTGCACTGGCTCTCGAACATGCTGGACCGAGCCACTCCCCCTGCTGCTGCCGCATCCACGTCCGCTGCTCCGCTCAGGTCCACCCGCCCCTCCCGGGCTCCACAGTTCCTGAGCCCAAGCATCCAGCCGGGTAAGAAGAGAAGCCAGCCCCCTGTCTGGCAGCCACTTCAGCCACGCCGCAGTAAGTGCTCCCGCACCAGATGGCGGCAGCTCCTACAACTCCCCATACCCCTCTCCTCCTCGGCTTGCTGCAGATCACTCCCCATTGGCCTTAGCGCACCCCCCGCTTTTCCGGCCGGAGTAGGCCCGAACAAGAACTGGTCCCCACTACAACCCCGGCCCCAACGGAACCATTGTTCCTCCAACCCCCCCTCTCCCTTTACATAGTACTTCACCCCCCCCCCCCACGGGCTGCTTGCCTTCTCCTCCGTCCACTCCACGGAACACAAGGGCTGTGACTGCAACTCCCCCTCCTTCACCCAGCCCTGGCAGTTCCAGCGACAAAGATGCTCCACCAAGCTGGGTACACAGCAGCACCCTCCACACCACCCAGGACAGAGCTACACCCCCCATGATGGCCGGCGCCTCAGCTCCTCCAGTGCCAGGGTTGAGCGTTGCAGCCACACGGCAGACCGCTCCCCTCAGGCGCACGGACCTCCCCAGCGACATCCCATGCATCATCCCAAGACCACCCAGAAGACCTCCCACGCGTGGACACTCCGATTGGTGAGTATGACTGGGGCATGGTTTGGGGAAGGGAACACACATCAGGGGAGACAAGCAAAAACAACATCACACACAATAACTCTCATATTTGATAGGTTGTCAGCCCCTACCGATGTCCAAAACAACTCTCCTTCCTCAGAAGCAATAAATAATATTACAGCCTCCTCACAAGACTCCACCCCCTTCGAATCACAAGTAGGTCCTGCACTAGCTTGCTCCGTATCACTGCTCAGCTGGCATCTGATGGACGAGGCTAAAAAACAGATTTGGTCAGGTGAATACGTTAATGTCTACACTCTAGTTCCCGTGGATAGGGAGTATATAGATAAACACTTTAAACGCCCAGGCGACAACGAGAAAGAAAAACAAAAAACCCTCCCTCGTACCATCAATAATTGGTTACAGGGATTCGCCATCTATGCCAGCACCTTATGTGAACGCTTTCCAGAACTGCCCCCCCTTCGCATATGTGGACATAATATGAGGTGCTTGCAAAACATATGAAGGATCATGTTGGTCACGTTATGACGAACAATTTAGGAAACGCATGCCCTCTAGGCCAAAATTGACTTGGGACAGCCAAGATGTGAATTTATGGCTATTAGTTATGACCCCCAACTGCCCAATACAACAGGCCCCCTTTCTGCACAGGGCCGGTGCCGATTCTGGGTCACTGGCCTCAAACCCCTCCACAGAAACCCCTCCACGGAAAAAGGTACATGCTGGTTATACAAGCCACTGCAGATGGTATTCAGCGTGATGATTTAAGCACGAATGTTCTTACTGCGATGATGCCAACCCATTGAGAAAGGTGTCTTGACGGAACGCATGCTGCTACATAATATTGCTGTATATGCCAAAGAGCCAAGTAAAGAGCATTTAAAAAGCATCACAAGAGTGCCGGGATTTCCTAATTTTTCTATTACTGACCTATCCACGGGCCACCGAGAGTAATACTGCAGTGCCGTTCATTTTTCTCCAACCCAGCAGTACACTGTTTTAAAAAGTCCAAGACAATGAACAGTAGAACACTTCCAGCCAATAATGCCTTCCCTAGGAAAGAGGACTGCAGTGAACAGGCTAAGGATGGACCTGTGGCTCGCCCATTATCCTAGAACACGTGAAGCAGCCATTCTACATGATGGCTTCACGGTGGGTTTATGGATTCCATTCATCCCTAGCGACAGTCCTACCTTTGCAGACTATTTAGGCCAAGAAAATAACTCACAAACTCCAAATGAACAGGGTAGCTGGTCCATTTCAATACCCTATAAAAATCAGTATGTAAGATTATGCATATAAATCAGACCTACAAGGGGTCATATTTCCTCCCAGCATAAAGACAAAAAAGGAACCTCTAAATAAAGTATTTATAAAGGTGTAAGGGGAGTGCTAATTAAGACATAACTTTTATTGTATGCATCCATAAAATACACCCAATGTGCAATGTGAACCTATTCCCAAAATAAGGATAAAATCATGCGACACATGGATGCATACAATAAAAGTTATGTCTTAATTAGCACTTCCATTTCAATACCCCCCTTTAACAATCTCAGAGTCTCCCCACTGGGGGTCATACCCCAAAAAAAGCTGGGAAAGTATCAGCTAATTCACCATCCGTCGTTTCCCAAAGGAACTTCGGTTAACAACGGAATCGAGAGGGATGAATCTAAATTCCAATACACCTCTTTTGATACAGCCCTTTACTGGTTACGGAAATTAGGACATGAAGCCCTTATGCCAAAATCTGATATCCAGTCAGCCTTTAGGCGACTACCAGTGCATCAGGACTGTTTACATTTACTGGGTTTCTCCTTTCAAGGTTCCTATAATTAAGATAAGACACTCCCAATGGGATGTGCAATATCCTGTTGTTATTTTGAATTATTCAGTTCATTCCTGGAATGGGTTGTCACAGAAAAGGCGGGATATAATCCATGCTACACTATCTAGACGACTTCATAGGCCCTCCAACACAGACACGGCCCTACATGCCCTCAGGATTTTCCGTGATACCCTCACTCACTTCAGTGTTCCAATCGCTGAAGAAAAAAACAAAGGTCCATCAAATGTGATACAATTTTTTTGGCATCAAAATAGATACCATCCGCAAGGAATTTCGCCTGCCCCTTAAAAAGATGCAGGAAATAAAATCTAAACTGTTTGATATACAAAAATCCAAAAAGACTACACTTAAACAATTGCAATCGGGCCACTTAGCATTTGCTTCCAGAATCATGCTGATGGGCAGGGCCTTTTGCCGTCGGCTAGGCATGGCTACCAAGGGCATCCATGCACAACACCATTTTATCAGGGTTACCAAGCTTATGAAGGCGGACTTACATGTCTAGTCCTCCTTCCATTCCTGAAATAATGGTTATTCATGTTGGCAGGCAAAGGAGGTATCTAATGTAGATTTCAATGTATTTATTGACGCCTCAGCAGTTTTGGAATGGGTGGTTATTTCCAAGGCCAGTGGTTTTTGCAAAGATGGCCCCCCGAGTGGCAAGGTTCCCCTCTCCGTGGCAACCTTACATGCCTAGAGTTGTTCCCAATTGTTGCAGCAGTGGAGGTATGGGGTGATGATATGAGGGACAAGAGAATCATATTCTGGACAGACAATATTAGTGTAGTCCATGTCATTAACAAATTTACCTCATCCTCCCTTCCTGTGATATCCCTGCTCCGCAACCCGGTACTAGATATCAACATATAGTTTAGGGCAAAACATGTCCCGGGTATTCAAAATGACATAGCAGATTCACTATCCCGTTTACAGATCAACCGTTTCAGAACCTTGGCACCGGAATGCAAAAGCCATAGAAACACGAATCCCTTCCTCATTATGGCTCCTCGTTTCAGACACTTTTTGACACTGCTGGAAAATTCTTTAGCCCCTTTAACCATCAGGGCATTCACCAGAGTCTGGCATCAATGGATATCGATGTTTGGCTGACAGAGAAAGAGGGCTAACAGACCACCATAGAAGCTCACCACAACTCTGGCTTACTTGGAAGCCTCGCGTCTTCAAGGTTGCTCAGCATCATCAGTCACCAAGTCTCTAACAGCCATAACATTTTTATGCCGGCTTATGCAATGGGAGGAAATAGTGCAACAATTTCATATCAAAAGGATAGTACAGGGATGGAGAAGACTTAGATTAAAACAAACTGACATCAGAAAACCCATTTCCCCAGTCATACTACAACAGATAGTTGCCACCCTTCAACACGTGTGTTCCACCACATGCAAAGCAATAATGTTCAGGTCTGCATTTACTTTATGTTTCTTAGGGGCATTCCATATAGGGGAACTGGTCTCTACCAGATCGGACGTTCAAGGGGGTCTTCAACTGGGCTCAGTTTCAATGGGTCCGAAATCCCTTTCCATACTCTTGCCAAAATCAAAAACTGACCAGATGGCAAAAGGAAAATACATATCACCCAGGACCACCGAGGGCCCATGTTGCCCAGTCCAGGCATTACAACATTATTTGCGCATCAGACCTCGCATGGGCAACTCACTTCTTGTACACCAAAACGGGTCAGCACTATCTAAGTACCAGTACAGACATGTACTACGCTTGGTGCTAAAACGCCTAGGCCTGCCAGACCACCTATATACTTTGCACTCATTCAGAATAGGAGCAGCAATCAGGTTTCTCTGGCATGGAAATAAAAAAGATAGGTAGGTGGAAGTCAAAAGGTTACACTACCTATGTGCATCCTAATTTGTTCTAATTCCCCTCCTCCAGGTCCCGTCCCGATACGAGGTTTGCCGCATTGGGGGAGTGGCTATCAGGCACAGGGAGATCGAAAGCGGTGGCAGGGAATTAAAAAGAAGGGATGGCATTCACCTCAATGAAATTGGAGTAGACATCCTCAATTCAGATTTTCAAAATGGCATCGACCAGGCTCTGGCCTTATGGGGCCGCCTCGCTGACTAGGTTTAGCCGGGCGCTAAAATGAAGGCCAGAAGTAGTCCATTGGGAAGTTAGACATAGAGATGGTACCCCAGGGTATTTATAGGCTGTCAAGAAGAAGCTATGTTGTTGCACAGAGACCATGGATGCCATGACTGCCTGCAGCAGAGGCACACATGGCTTCAGAGGTGAACCCCAGGTCAAAAAGGGGTATGTAAAAATATTATAACATTTTTTCCCAGTTATTGGTGTCCAGCGAGCAGGGAGCCCCCTTCCCAGATTGAATCAAAACCGACTCTTCTCCTTGTTTATGGTCCCACACCTTGGGAGAGACAGAATCTCCTTTAGCTTTATAAATGTATTTACTGAGTCCTTGACGTACCAGTACAACCTCTCCCCCAAGAAGTGACCCCATGTCAAAAACTGCACAGTTCAAAGAATTTATCTAGATTCGTAAAGAGAATTATGGTGCTACAGGTGTGTTGCATAACAATAGTTAAACCTTTAAATATTTTATAAGCTGAATTTAAGATTTTAGAAACTCACCCACATGAAGCTCTAATCTTTTGGGTGGAAATATGACTGGCCTCAGAAGTGCGCATATGAGGCCTAATTTTGGTCAATTACAGTGTTACCAACAACTACAGACACTCTGTGAAACATTAAAACAACCTCTAAAAAATTACACCATTTATGACCTAGACATCATTAAGAGTTTAAATAGTAAAAAGCAAATGTTGCAATTGTTCAACAGAGGCACCATTTCAGTGCCAGTTTGCATGCCACTGTTAAAAGTCCCCAGACTTTAGTAACACCATACTTGTGGCACTAAAAAGACAGGGATCAGGAGTTAAAGAGACCTAACTTGTGAATTAAAGCATAGGCCGACACATGCAGAGCCTCTGAGGTGAAATAAAAAGAAACACCTTGGTAGGGCCAACATTTTTTATACTTTACCCCTCAGGGAATGTATCAAGGATTATAGTGGGCATTTTTACCCTACAGATGCTTTTTTTTTTTTTTTTTTTTTTTTTTTAAACAGATGGTGAAATGTGAAAAAAATTTGCAATTATTTCAGCGCCAATATTTTGTGTTTAGTTTGTGCGACTCAGACCCCTAATTATTACAGTGGTGGAAAAAAGTATTTGATCCCAGATGTTTTGTACTTTTTCCACTGACAAGGAAATGATATGTCTACAATATTATACGTAGGTTTAACTTTAACATTAGGCGACTATAAAATCTAAAAATCCAGAAAACCACATTTCAAAAAAGTTCTGAATTGATTTTCATTTTACTTAGTGGAATAAGTATTTGATCCCCTCTCAATCAGCAATATTTCTGTCTCCCAGGTGTCTTTCAATGAGCTGAGACTAGAAGCACTACCTAAAAACCATGGCCAAGACCAAGGATGTTTGGGACAAGATTGTAGAACTACACAAGGCAGCTGGAATGGGCTACAAGACCATCACCAAACAGCTCGGTGTGAAGACAAAATAACTTGCAATCTCCTCAGTCGGAGGCTCCCTAAAAGTTCTGACCTTGTGGAGTTTTAATGATCATATGAATGGTAAGGAATCATCCTAGAACTACATGGGAGGTTCATTTCAATGATCTCAAAGCAACTGGGAACATAGTCACCAAGAAAACAAATAGTAATACACTATGCAGGAAAAGTTTACCGATGAACCTAAGAATGATTCAGAGGTTCATTGGTGAGCTTTGGGAAGGCCTGTACATTTTGTTGTTATTTACACAGTATTAGCCAAACAAGTGCAGATGTGAAATAATATAAAAAAAATAAAAAAAAAACACCCAAGACACAACCCGAATTTTAAAAACGACACGCTTAAGTAATTTATTACGGGGTGTAGTCAGCATTTTGACCCCACTTTTGTCAAAGTATGACTAAAAATATATTGTTGAAAAAAAGTTATCACATTCATCACATTTCAGTATGTGCTTTCTTACATGATATTTTTATGCTGGCATTTTATATTATTTGGACTTTTACCTTCCTTACATTTATATTACCCTATATTAATCGATTACTGTATTCGTTATATTACACTTGTTACAGGTTGACACATCTTTTGTCACCGATCCTGATGTAACTATCTGATTCCTTTGTGCTTGCGTCTCTCAATTTGTCACTTATACAGTATATATATTTACATGTAACATTGTTTCTGTTGCCTACTCAATGGTAACATAGTCACCCATTTGGCCCAGGCGTTTTTAATTAGCAGGAAACTGCATAAGGGTTTCCTCCTACCATTCTCCTAGCCCTCCGGCAGTGAGCACATGGTAGGTTTCATGCTGGTGTGGTTCTCTGTGACGGCCGTTGTTTCTGTGATGCTTTGTCTGTGGGGTGGAGTGGCCCAGAGCCAGGGACTTAGTCGGGCAGCAGTGGGACTGCCTGGCCACTGGGTCGCTCCCCCCGTTGGGCATGGGGTCTCGGAGGCAGTGGTCGCCGCTGGGGGCTACACCAGTGTCAGGTCAGCGACCCACTCTTACAAGGTGGCCTTGACGTGGCGAGTGGGCTTGTACTTTTTGATCAAAATGTATACTAACAACCGGTTCGTTTTTGAAATTATGCTGAGAAGCAAATAGATAAAATTACAAATGGTGGATGTGTGGCTGTCTTTCTCTTTTTGTTTTTTATCACATTATTTGTTTGTACTACACTATATTGCTAACATATATTTGACATCTCAACACCAAGATTTATATGCCCATTTATTATCTTAAAATTTTGCCTTAGGTTTTTGGTATTGATATGCTGTGGGTTGACGAGAATAAGCACTATGTCGGGTCTTATGGCACGTAGACACCGATATATTCCATAGTTTGGATGTGCTAATGCACTTGATTCCTAGAGGCAGATGTTGTGCCAGGGCATTGGTTTATTCCTACTAAGGGTAATTGTGGTCACATGTTAAAGTCACAAGAAAAGTATATTTCAGTTGTGAACACCTGAATTCTCCCGATATACTTCATGTTAGATTCACATGTGTAATTATTTCCCTACTTGTATACTTTACCCGCTTCAATATAGAGGCATTTATAAGGTGTGTTTCATCTGTGCCAAGCCACCCCTAGATAAAGCTGTTAAATTGAAATGTACGTCAGGACGGGTGGATACATAGTGCACTTATCAGGCTAAACTTGTTACGCCGAGCGCTCCGGGTCCCCGCTCCTCCCCGGAGCGCTCGCAACATCCTCGCTACGGCAGCGCCCCGGTCAGATCCACTGACCGGGTGCGCTGCGATACCGCCTCCAGCCGGGATGCGATTCGCGATGCGGGTGGCGCCCGCTCGCGATGCGCACCCCGGTTTCCGTACCTGACTCGCTCTCCCTCGGTCCTGTCCCGGCGCGCGCGGCCCCGCTCCCTAGGGCGCGCGCGCGCCGGGTCTCTGCGATTTAAAGGGCCACTGCGCCACTGATTGGCGCAGTGGTTCCAATTAGTGTCTTCACCTATGCACTCCCTATGTATACCTCACTTCCCCTGCACTCCCTCGCCGGATCTTGTTGCCCTTGTGCCTAGTGAAAGCGTTCCCTTGTGTGTTCCTAGCCTGTGTTCCAGACCTCCTGCCGTTGCCTCTGACTACGATCCTTGCTGCCTGCCCCTACCTTCTGCTACGTCCGACCTTGCTTTTGTCTACTCCCTTGTACCGCGCCTATCTTCAGCAGTCAGAGAGGTTGAGCCGTTGCTAGTGGATACGACCTGGTTACTACCGCCGCAGCAAGACCATCCCGCTTTGCGGCGGGCTCTGGTGAACACCAGTAGTAACTTAGAACCGGTCCACTAGCACGGTCCACGCCAATCCCTCTCTGGCACAGAGGATCCACCTCCTGCCAGCCGGCATCGTGACAGTAGATCCGGCCATGGATCCCGCTGAAGTACCTCTGCCAGTTGTCGCCGACCTCACCACGGTGGTCGCCCAGCAGTCACAACAGATAGCGCAACAAGGCCACCAGCTGTCTCAACTGACCGTGATGCTACAGCAGCTACTACCACAGCTTCAGCAATCATCTCCTCCGCCAGCTCCTGCACCTCCTCCGCAGCGAGTGGCCGCTTCAGGCCTACGACTATCCTTGCCGGATAAATTTGATGGGGACTCTAAGTTTTGCCGTGGCTTTCTTTCACAATGTTCCCTGCACTTGGAGATGATGTCGGACCAGTTTCCTACTGAAAGGTCTAAGGTGGCTTTCGTAGTCAGCCTTCTGTCTGGAAAAGCTCTGTCATGGGCCACACCGCTCTGGGACCGCAATGACCCCGTCACTGCCTCTGTACACTCCTTCTTCTCGGAAATTCGTAGTGTCTTTGAGGAACCTGCCCGAGCCTCTTCTGCTGAGACTGCCCTGCTGAACCTGGTCCAGGGTAATTCTTCCGTTGGCGAGTACGCCATACAATTCCGTACTCTTGCTTCTGAACTATCCTGGAATAATGAGGCCCTCTGCGCGACCTTTAAAAAAGGCCTATCCAGCTACATTAAAGATGTTCTGGCCGCACGAGAAATTCCTGCTAATCTACATGAACTCATTCATCTTGCCACTCGCATTGACATGCGTTTTTCCGAAAGGCGTCAGGAGCTCCGCCAGGATATGGACTTTGTTCGCACGAGGCGTTTTTTCTCCCCGGCTCCTCTCTCCTCTGGTCCTCTGCAATCCGTTCCTGTGCCTCCCGCCGTGGAGGCTATGCAAGTTGACCGGTCTCGCCTGACACCTCAAGAGAGGACACGACGCCGCATGGAGAATCTCTGCCTGTACTGTGCCGGTACCGAACACTTCCTGAAGGATTGTCCTATCCGTCCTCCCCGCCTGGAAAGACGCACGCTGACTCCGCACAAAGGTGAGACAGTCCTTGATGTCAACTCTGCTTCTCCACGTCTTACTGTGCCTGTGCGGATATCTGCATCTACCTTCTCCTTCTCTACTATGGCCTTCTTGGATTCCGGATCTGCAGGAAACTTTATTTTGGCCTCTCTCATCAACAGGTTCAACATCCCGGTAACCAGTCTCGCCAGACCCCTCTACATCAATTGTGTTAACAATGAAAGATTGGACTGTACCATACGTTACCGCACGGAGCCCCTCCTAATGTGCATCGGACCTCATCATGAAAATATTGAGTTTTTGGTCCTCCCCAATTGCACTTCCGAAATTCTCCTTGGACTACCGTGGCTTCAACGCCATTCCCCAACCCTGGATTGGTCCACAGGGGAGATCAAGAGTTGGGGTACCTCTTGTTTCAAGGACTGCCTTAAACCGGTTCCCAGTACTCCCTGCCGTGACCCTGTGGTTCCCCCTGTAACCGGTCTCCCTAAGGCCTATATGGACTATGCTGACGTATTTTGCAAGAAACAAGCTGAGACTCTATCTCCTCACAGGCCTTATGACTGTCCTATTGACCTCCTCCCGGGCACTACTCCACCCCGGGGCAGAATTTATCCTCTGTCCGCCCCAGAGACTCTTGCTATGTCTGAGTACATCCAGGAAAATTTAAAAAAGGGGTTTATCCGCAAATCCTCCTCTCCTGCCGGAGCTGGATTTTTCTTTGTGTCCAAAAAAGATGGCTCCCTACGTCCTTGCATTGACTACCGCGGACTTAATAAAATCACGGTAAAGAACCGCTACCCTCTACCTCTTATCTCTGAACTCTTTGATCGCCTCCAAGGTGCCCACATCTTTACCAAACTGGACTTAAGAGGTGCTTATAATCTCATCCGCATCAGGGAGGGGGACGAATGGAAAACGGCATTTAACACTAGAGATGGACACTTTGAGTATCTGGTCATGCCCTTTGGCCTGTGCAACGCCCCTGCCGTCTTCCAAGACTTTGTTAATGAAATTTTTCGTGATCTCTTATATTCCTGTGTTGTGTATCTGGACGATATTCTGATTTTTTCTGCCAACCTAGAAGAACACCGCCAGCATGTCCGCATGGTTCTTCAGAGACTTCGAGACAATCAACTTTATGCCAAAATGGAGAAATGTCTGTTTGAATGTCAATCTCTTCCTTTCCTAGGATACTTGGTCTCTGGCCAGGGACTACAAATGGACCCAGACAAACTCTCTGCCGTCTTAGATTGGCCACGCCCCTCCGGACTCCGTGCTATCCAACGTTTTTTGGGGTTCGCCAATTATTACAGACAATTTATTCCACATTTTTCCACCATTGTGGCTCCTATCGTGGCTTTAACCAAGAAGAATGCCAATCCTAAATCATGGCCTCCTCAAGCGGAAGACGCCTTTAAACGGCTCAAGTCTGCCTTTTCTTCTGCTCCCGTGCTCTCCAGACCTGACCCATCTAAACCCTTCCTATTGGAGGTTGATGCCTCCTCAGTAGGAGCTGGAGCGGTTCTTCTACAAAAAAATTCTTCTGGGCATGCTGTTACTTGTGGTTTTTTTTCTAGGACCTTCTCTCCGGCGGAGAGGAACTACTCCATCGGGGATCGAGAGCTACTGGCCATTAAATTAGCACTTGAGGAATGGAGGCATCTGCTGGAGGGATCAAAATTTCCAGTTATTATTTACACCGATCACAAGAATCTCTCCTATCTCCAGTCTGCCCAACGGCTGAACCCTCGCCAGGCCAGGTGGTCTCTGTTCTTTGCCCGGTTTAATTTTGAAATTCACTTTCGCCCTGCCGATAAGAACATTAGGGCCGATGCTCTCTCTCGTTCCTCGGATGCCTCGGAAGTAGAGCTTTCTCCGCAACACATCATTCCTCCTGACTGCCTGATCTCCACTTCTCCAGCCTCCATCAGGCAAACTCCTCCAGGGAAGACCTTCGTTTCTCCACGCCAACGCCTCGGAATCCTCAAATGGGGTCACTCCTCCCATCTCGCAGGCCATGCGGGCATCAAGAAATCCTTGCAACTCATCTCTCGTTTCTATTGGTGGCCGACTCTGGAAACGGATGTTGTTGATTTTGTGCGGGCCTGCACTGTCAGTGCCCGGGATAAGACTCCTCGCCAGAAGCCTGCTGGTCTTCTTCATCCTCTGCCTGTCCCCGAACAGCCTTGGTCTCTGATTGGTATGGACTTTATTACAGACTTACCCCCATCCCGTGGCAACACTGTTGTTTGGGTGGTCGTTGATCGATTTTCCAAGATGGCACATTTTATTCCTCTTCCTGGTCTTAGTTCAGCGCCTCAGTTGGCAAAACAATTTTTTGTACACATTTTTCGTCTTCACGGGTTGCCCACGCAGATCGTCTCGGATAGAGGCGTCCAATTCGTGTCAAAATTCTGGAGGGCTCTCTGTAAACAACTCAAGATTAAATTAAACTTTTCTTCTGCTTATCATCCTCAATCCAATGGGCAAGTAGAAAGAATTAACCAGGTCCTGGGTGATTATTTACGGCATTTTGTTTCCTCCCGCCAGGATGACTGGGCAGATCTTCTTCCATGGGCCGAATTCTCGTACAACTTCAGAGTCTCTGAATCTTCTTCCAAATCCCCATTTTTCGTGGTGTACGGCCGTCACCCTCTTCCCCCCCTCCCTACTCCCTTGCCCTCTGGTTTGCCCGCTGTGGATGAAATAACTCGTGATCTTTCCACCATATGGAAAGAGACCCAAAATTCTCTCTTACAGGCTTCATCACGCATGAAGAAGTTTGCTGATAAGAAAAGAAGAGCTCCCCCCATTTTTTCTCCCGGAGACAAGGTATGGCTCTCCGCTAAATATGTCCGCTTCCGTGTTCCCAGCTACAAATTGGGACCACGCTATCTTGGTCCTTTCAAAATCTTGCGCCAAATTAATCATGTCTCTTACAAACTTCTTCTTCCTCCTTCTCTTCGTATTCCTAATGCCTTTCATGTCTCTCTTCTTAAACCACTCATCATCAACCGTTTCTCTCCCAAACTTATTTCTCCTACTCCTGTCTCCGGTTCTTCTGACCAAAAAGGTCAGAGGAAAAAAATTTTTTTTAGTGGACTGGGAGGGCTGTGGTCCTGAAGAGAGATCCTGGGAACCTGAGGACAATATCCTAGATAAAAGTCTGGTCCTCAGGTTCTCAGGCTCTAAGAAGAGGGGGAGACCCAAGGGGGGGGTACTGTTACGCCGAGCGCTCCGGGTCCCCGCTCCTCCCCGGAGCGCTCGCAACATCCTCGCTACGGCAGCGCCCCGGTCAGATCCACTGACCGGGTGCGCTGCGATACCGCCTCCAGCCGGGATGCGATTCGCGATGCGGGTGGCGCCCGCTCGCGATGCGCACCCCGGCTTCCGTACCTGACTCGCTCTCCCTCGGTCCTGTCCCGGCGCGCGCGCCGGGTCTCTGCGATTTAAAGGGCCACTGCGCCACTGATTGGCGCAGTGGTTCCAATTAGTGTCTTCACCTGTGCACTCCCTATGTATACCTCACTTCCCCTGCACTCCCTCGCCGGATCTTGTTGCCCTTGTGCCTAGTGAAAGCGTTCCCTTGTGTGTTCCTAGCCTGTGTTCCAGACCTCCTGCCGTTGCCCCTGACTACGATCCTTGCTGCCTGCCCCGACCTTCTGCTACGTCCGACCTTGCTTTTGTCTACTCCCTTGTACCGCGCCTATCTTCAGCAGTCAGAGAGGTTGAGCCGTTGCTAGTGGATACGACCTGGTTACTACCGCCGCAGCAAGACCATCCCGCTTTGCGGCGGGCTCTGGTGAACACCAGTAGTAACTTAGAACCGGTCCACTAGCACGGTCCACGCCAATCCCTCTCTGGCACAGAGGATCCACCTCCTGCCAGCCGGCATCGTGACAATACTCTTCTCTGGAATGTTGTTTATATGAATGCTCTGTGCAAATTTGACTTATGACAATGTCATTATGACATTGGTTCTGGACCTTTAAATACATATACTTGTGTAATTTATGCCCAACCATTTTTTTTTCATGCATTGAGGCTTTCCAGGACTCCCACTGATTGTCTTGTATTCATTCACTCATATTTTTTTTATTTTTACATTTACTATAATAAATCTTTTAAATCTTTAAGGAGTTTAGCATATTTTAATTATAAGTTATGGACATTCAGCTATTTTTGTATACTGCAGATTTGCTTTAACCCCTTAAGGACTGAGCCCTTTTTCACCTTAAGGACTCGGCCATTTTTTGCAATTCTGACCACTGTCACTTTAAACATTAATAACTCTGGAATGCTTTTAGTTATCATTCTGATTCCGAGATTGTTTTTTCATGACATATTCTACTTTAACATAGTGGTAAAAATTTTTGGTAACTTGCTTCCTTTCTTGGTGAAAAATCCCAAAATTTTATGAAAAATTTGAAAATTTAGCATTTTTCTAACTTTGAAGCTTTATGCTTGTAAGGAAATTGGATATTCCAAATATTTTTTTTTTTTATTCACATATACAATATGTCCACTTTATGTTTGCATCATAAAATTGACGTGTTTTTACTTTTGGAAGACACCAGAGGGCTTCAAAGTTCAGCAGCAATTTTCAACTTTTTCACAAAATTTTGAAACTCACTTTTCTTCAGGGACCAGTTCAGGTTTGAAGTGGATTTGAAGGGTCTTCATATTAGAAATACCCCATAAATTACCCCATTATAAAAACTGCACCCCCAAAAGTATTCAAAATGACAGTCAGCGTTTTAACCCTTTAGGTGTTTCACAGGAATAGCAGCAAAGTGAAGGAGAAAATTCACAATCTTCATTTTTTACACTCGCATGTTTTTGTAGACCCAATTTTTTAATTTTTGCAAGGGGTAAAAAGGAGAAAATTTTTACTTGTATTTGAAACCCAATTTCTCTCGAGTAAGGACATACCTCATATGTCTATGTTAATTGTTCAGCGGGCGAAGTAGAGGGCTCAGAAGGGAAGGAGCGACAAATGGTTTTTGGGGGGCATGTTACCTTTAGGAAGCCCCTATGGTGCCAGAACAGCAAAAAAAAAAACACATGGCATACCATTTTGGAAACTAGACCCCTTGGGGAACATAACAAGGGGTAAAGTGAACCTTAATACCCCACAGGGGTTTCACAACTTTTGCATATGTAAAAAAAAAAATAATTTTACCTAAAATGCTTGGTTTCCCAAAAAATTTACATTTTTACAAAGGGTTAAAGCAGAAAATACCCACCAAAATTTGAAGCCCAATTTCTCCCGATTCAGAAAACACCCGATATGGGGGTGAAAAGTGCTCTGCTGGTGCACTACAGGTCTCAGAAGAGAAGGAGTCACATTTGGCTTTTTGAAAGCAAATTTTGCTCTGGGGGCATGCCGCATTTAGGAAGCCCCTATGGTGCCAGAACAGCAAAAAAAAACACATGGCATACTATTTTGGAAACTAGACCCCTCGGGGAACGTAACAAGGGGTTAAGTGAACCTTAATACCCCACAGGTGTTTCACGACTTTTGCATATGTAAAAAAAAAAAAAATTTTTTACCTAAAATGCTTCTTTTCCCAAAAATTTTACATTTTTAAAAAGGGTAAAAGCAGAAAATACCTCCCAAAATTTGTAACAATTTCTCCCGAGTACGGCGATACCCCATATGTGACCCTAAACTGTTGCCTTGAAATACGACAGGGCTCCAAAGTGAGAGCGCCATGCGCATTTGAGGCCTAAATTAGGGACTTGCATAGGGGTGGACATGGGGGTATTCTACGCCAGTGATTCCCAAACAGGGGGCCTCCAGCTGTTGTAAAACTCCCAGCATGCCTGGACAGTCAGTGGCTGTCTGGTAATACTGGGAGTAGTTGTTTTGCAACAGCTGGAGGCTTCGTTTTGGAAACCGTGGCGTACCAGACGTTTTTCATTTTTCTTGGGGAGGGGAGGGGGGCTGTGTAGGGGTATGTGTATATGTAGTGTTTTTTACTTTTTATTTTATTGTTAGTGTAGTGTAGTGTTTTTAGGGTACAGTCACATGGGCGGGGGTTCACAGTAGTTTCTCGCTGGCAGTTTGAGCTGCGGCAGAAAATTTGCCGAAGCTCAAACTTGCAGCCGGATACTTACTGTAAACCTCCGCCCATGTGAGTGTACCCTGTACATTCACATTGGGGGGGGGGGGGAACATCCAGCTGTTGCAAAACTACAACTCCCAGCATGTACGGTCTATCAGTGCATGCTGGGAGTTGTAGTTTTGCAACAGCTGAAGGCACACTAGTTGTGAAACACCGAGTTTGGTAACAAACTCAGTGTTTTGCAACCAGTGTGCCTTCAGCTGTTGCAAAAGCTACAACCCCCAGCATGTACGGACAGCGGAAGGGCATGCTGGGTCTTGTAGTTATGCAACAGCTGGAGGCATACTACTTTGGCTGGGGATGCTGGGGGTTGTAGTTATGCAACAGCTGGAGACACACTGGTTTGCTACTTAACTCAGTGTGCCTTCAGCTGTTGCAAAACTACAACTCTCAGCAGTCACCGACAGCCAAAGGGCATGCTGGGAGTTGTAGTTATGCAACCAGCAGATGCACCACTACAACTCCCAGCATGCACTTTAGCTGTTTGTGCAAGCTGGGAGTTGTAGTTACACAACAGCTAAAGGTACACTTTTCCATAGAAAAAATGTGCCTCCAGCTGTTGCAAAACTATAAGTCCCAGCATGCCCATAAGGGCATGCTAGGAGTTGTGGTGGTCTACCTCCTGCTGTTGCATAACTACAGCTCCCAGCATGCCCTTTTTGTATGCTGGGAGCTGTTGCTAAACAACTGCAGGAGGCTGTACCATCAGAGACGTCCCCGAACAGCCTGTAATTCCAGGTCATCGGGTCACTGGAGACCCGATTGACCCGGAATCTGCCGCAGATCGCTGGACTGAATTGTCCAGCGATCTGCAGCCATCGCTGACATGGGTGGTCATCATGACCCCCCTGGGCGATATGCCCCGATGCCTGCTGAACGATTTCAGCAGGCATCGGGCACCGGCTCCCCTCCAGCTAGCGGCGGGGGGCCAGGATTTGACAGGACGTACTCAACCGTCCTGAGTCCTTAAGGGGTTAAACTCATTCTTTTCCACTGTATTCACAGTGGAATGTCAGGTAAAATACAGCAGGGAAAGGTAAACTCCCCAAAACGTGGCACCAGTTTAACCAAGAAAGAGCAGTGCTGCCTCAAAATAGACAAATCACCAGGTCCAGATGGCATTCATCCTCGTGAGTAAAGGAAATAAAGAAATGTAATAGACTGACCACATTTTTTTCCTTCCTCTGGATCCACTGGGGGGGAGGTGATCCACTGTGGAGGTAGCCAGAGGGCTTACATCTGCTTCCTTGGTGGTCCCGGCTCTTGCATTGATAAAGCCTGGCAGGACCAGGCTTTATCAATGGAGCGCATATCACATAGATCAATGGGGTTCTATGAACCCCATTGATCTGTATGATGAATCTAATGATTCCTCCTAAAAGTCCCCTAAGGGGTCTAATAAAGTGTAAAAAAAAAAGTTTACTAAAAGTAAAAAAAAAAAAACACATTAACCCCTTCCTTATTAAAAGTTTAAAACACCCCCCTTTTTCCCAAATTCCATATAAAAAATATATATCGCCACGTGCGTGAATGTCAGAACTATAAAAATATAACGTTAATTAAACCGCACGGTGAATGGCATATATGTAAAAAAAAAAAATACCAATTTCCACAATTGCGTATTTTTGGTCACTTTGTATACTCTAAAAAAATGTATCAAAAAGTCCCATTAAAACAAAAATGGTACCGATGAAAACTTCAGATCACGATGCAAAAAATTAGCCCTCATACCGCCCCATATACGGAAAAATTCAAGTTATAGGAGTCAGAACAGGACGATTTTAAACATACTAATTTTGGTGCATGTAGTTATAATTTTTTTCAAAATAGTAAAATAAAGAAAAACCTTTATAAATTGGGTATCCTTGTAACCGTATGGATCTACAGAAGAAATATATGGTGTAATTTTTACCGAAAAGTGCACTGCATAGAATCGGAAGCCCCCAAAATTTACAAAATGGCGTTTTTTTCCAATTTTGTTTCACAAATATGGGGTTTGGGTTCACCGTAAATTTGGTGGTGAAATGATTGATGTCATTAAAAAGCACAATTGGTGGCGCAAAAAAAAAGCCCTCATATAAGTCTGTAGGTGTAAAGTTGAAAGTGTTGTGATTTTTAGAAGGTGACGAGGAAAAAAGGAAAGTGCAAAAATGCAAAAAACCTGTGGTTCTTAAGGGGTTAATTCTATTTTGATTTCCTGGTTATAATTTTTTATTTCGATTTTCAGTACATCATTATCGGGGATGTCGCCTCGTCCAAGTGGTTTTTCAACATTTTGTAACGTTACGAAAACAGTGTATACCTTGAGGGGCTTCACCATTTGTGCAACTATCATTACAGTCAGTGGGCGTTACACAAAATGCTTAACGTTCCCTCTTTGGCTTGTTTCGGATCTCTAGACCCCTTCCTGCGGTCGTAGACATACCAGAGGTGGTCGGAAAAGTAAATTGACGAGCTATGAGGCGATTCCTTGTACTTCAGTTACAGGCATTCATTTTTTGTCTAACATTTGTCCCGGAAGGTTCCAAAGCGAAGTTCAATGAAATCTTCTTGTTTGATACAACTCATTGCTCTCTACTGAGGTCAGAGGGTATCTCATACACTTCTGTATAAAGTTTTGGCTTTTTGGTAGGACTCCCACGATATTATTTTTTGCTGCTATATTATTGGTTACTATATTTTCATATTACGTTTCAAAACATATTTTTTTATGGATAACAAGTATGTTTCACAGTTATTTGCCCATAATGCGTTTTTCCTTAGTCTTGTTCACATACAGAGGGCACCACCGTGAGCACTGCCACCTTTCCCCAGGCCTGGAGCCCTCTCATTACTAACTAGAATGGCCATGGACGTTTCTCTCATAATTCTTCCCTATTGTCCCCTATACCCGGCGGTCCCACATGAGGCCTATCAGAGCTGCGGCGCTCACACTACACACGTCTGCACACAACGCGGTCCAAGCCGCACTGAACTGCTGGAATAGTCCCATCCCACGTGACACGCATAGTACCGCCCCCCATTCTACGGAGCGCCGCAGCGTCCATACACGCACGCTGATTAGGGCCGTCACCATGACGACGCTGTTCACGGCGCGTTCAGCGCTTCCTGACTCTGTGATCTGGGGTCGGCAGGAGGGGGAAGGCAGCGGGCCGCTGAATGGGGACTTAGGGGGGCACTTTCAGGCCGGCACTGCTTTCTCTGTTCCTTCCCATCTTGTGTTGGAGCCCATGTTTTAGAACCATAGTTTAACCCACTGTTTCCCAACATGTCCCTCTCCAACTGTTGTAAAACTACAACTCCTATCATGCAATGACAGCTGAAAAGGAAGTCAGAGCATGATGTGAGTAGCTGGAGAACCACAGGCTAGGGACAATGACTTAGACCAGTATTTCCCAACTTGTGGCTCTTCAGCCGTTTCAAAAACTACAACTTCTGTAATGGCTTGGGGCTGTCAGTGCATGATGGGTGTTGTAGTTTCAAAACGGCTGAAAGGGCCACTGGTTGGGGAGCAGTGGTCTCACACTGTGGAATTCCAGCTGTTGCAAAACTACAACGCCCAGCAGCCTGGACAGCCAAAGGCTGTCCAGGCATGCTGGGAGTTGTAGTTTTGCAACAGCTGGAGGCACCCTGATCTAGGCTTACTGATCTAAACATATGTGCTTTGTGGCTCTCCAGCTATAGTAACCTTACAATTCCCATCATGCCCTTACAGCCGCGTGCAGTTAGGACATGCTGGGAGTTGTAGTTTGGCAACAACTGCAGGGAACACTGTCCTAAGGCATTATTGTGCACAGGCACATCTGTTTTCAGGAGAATTTACGAAGTACTCTATGGCTGGATGCTACATGTGCTTCTGTATGATGCTCTAGTGGGACGTTTCTAGTAGGAAAGGGCACAATGAGGCTCTTATTCACACTGCAGTGTCCGACTAAGGTTCCCCAATGCATACCTCCATGGTATAGCAATGACAGATGCCAGTTAAAGGGTACCATTCATCGAAAAAACTTTTGATATATTATAGATTAATGTGTGCAGAATAACTTTACAATAGCATGTTATTAAAAAATATGCTTCTTTCTAATTAATTTTCCACTTTGAAAAAAATGACCACTGGGGGTCTCTCTACCAGTCCTTTTTTATAGATTTCAGACTCATGCAGGAGTCCTAAATCTCAGACTGCATCCGGGACACAGACAAGCGCAACATTGCTCCCTGGCAGTGAGCAGTGGTGAGTTTTGTCTGTGTTCCGGATACAGTCTGAGATTTAGGACTCCTGCATGAGTCTGAAATCTATACAAAAGGACTGGTAGGGAGACCCCTAGTGGTCACTTTTTCAAAGTGGAAAATTAAATAGAAAGAAGCATATTTTTTAATAACATGCTATTGGAAAGTTATTGTGCATACATTAATCTATAATATATCAAAAGTTTTTTTGATGAAAGGTACCTTTTAAAGTGTAAGTCCAAAGTGATGAGCCCATGTGACTGCACATAGTTCCCTTTTCTGATGAACAAGACTCATGCTCTGAACTTCACTAAGTGTAGTATAGCTGCCTCCGCAACTGGACCATCCTTCATGCCCTGCATCTTCCCATGCTGGAGCTGAAGATCACTCAGGCTTACAACTTTAGACTTACCCTTTAACCCCTTAAGGATCCAGCCCATTTTCACCTTAAAGGGGTACTACCGTCCTGACAACTTATCCCCTATCAAAAGGATAGGGAATAAGTTGCCTTATCGCGCGAGGTCCCGCCGCGATCTCGCACACAGCACCCCGCTCTCATCAGGCACAGACACAGCACCCCGCCCCTCAATGCAAGTCTATGGCAGGGGGCCGAGCTGTCTCGCCCCCTTCCATAGACTTACATTGAGGAGCGGAGCCGTGACGTCACAATACTCCGGCCCCGTGATCGGCAGTCATCAGACCCGGAGCGATGTTCGCTCCGGGGCCTGATGAGAGCAGGGTGCTGCGTGCGAGATCGCGGGGTTCCCCAGCGGTGGGACCCCGCACGATCAGGCAACTTATCCCCTGTCCTTTAGATAGGGGATAAATTGTCAGCACGGTAGTACCCCTTCAAGGACCCGGCCATTTTTTGCACATCTGACCACTGTCACTTTAAGCATTAATAACTCTGAGATTCTTTTACTTTTCATTCATATTCTACTTTTTTGTCGATACTTGCATCATTTCTTGGTGAAAAATTCCAAAATTTGATGAAAAAATTGAAAATTTTGTATTTTTCTAACTTTGAAGCTCTCTGCTTGTAAGGAAAACAGACATTCCAAATAAATTATATCTTGATTCATATATACAATATGTCTACTTTTTTATTGCATCATAAAGTTGACAAGTTTTTACTTTTGGAAGACATCAGAGGGCTTCAAAGTTCAGCAGCAATTTTCCAATTTTTCCAAAAAATTTCAAAATCTGAATTTTTCAAGGACCAGTTCAGTTTTGAAGTGCATTTGAAGGGCCTTCATATTAGAAATACCCCATAAATGACCCCATTATAAAAACTGCACCCCTCAAAGTATCCAAAATGACATTCAGTAAGAGTGTTAACCCTTTAGGTATTTCACAGGAATAGCAGCAAAGTGAAAGAGAAAATTCAAAATCTTCATTTTTTTACACTCGCATGTTCTTGTAGACCCAGTTTTTGAATTTTTACAAAGGGTTATAGGAAAAAAAGCCTCCAAAATTTCTAACCCAATTTCTCTCGAGTAAGGAAATACCTCATATGTGTATGTCAAGTGTTCGGTATGCGCAGTAGAGGGCTCAGAAGAGAAGGAGCAACATTGGGATTTTGGAGAGTGAATTTTCCTGAAATGGTTTTTGGGGGGCATGTCACATTTAGGAAGCCCCTATGGTGCCAGAACAGTAGAAAACCCCCACATGGCATACCATTTTGGATATTACACCCCTCAAGGCACCTATCAAGGGGTCCAGTGAGCCTTAACACCCCACAGGTGTTTGACGACTTTTCGTCAAAGTCGGATGTGTAAATGAAAAAACTAATGTTTTCACTAAAGTGCAGTTTTTTCCCAAATTTACAATTTTTTACAAAGGGCAATGGGAGAAAATGCCCCCCAAAATGTGTAACCCTATCTCTTCTTAGTATGGAAATACCCCATGTTCGGACGTAAAATGCTCTGCGGGCGAACTACAATGCTCAGAAGAGGAGTCACATTTGGCTTTTGGAAAGCAAATTTAACTGAAATGGTTTTTGGGGGGCATGTCGCATTTAGGAAGCCCCTATGGTGCCAGAACAGCAAAAAAAAAAAACACATGGCATACTATTTTGGAAACTACACCCCTCAAGGAATGTATCAGTGGGTACAGTGAGCCTTAACACCTCACAGGTGTTTGACGACTTTGTTAAAGTCGGATGTGTAAATTAATAAAGAAATTTTTTTTTCACTAAAATGCTGGTTTTTCCCCAAATTTTACATTTTTGCAAGGGGTAATAGGAGAAAATGACTCCCAAAATTTGTAACCCCATTTCTTCTGAGTATGGAAATACCCCATGTGTGGACATCAAGTGCTCTGCTGGCGCACTACAATGCTCAGAAGAGTAGCGCCATTGAGCTTTTGGAGAGAGAATGTTTGGAGTGGAAGTCAGGGGCCATGTGCGTTTACAAAGCCCCCCGTGATGCCAGAACAGTGGACCCCCCCCCCCACATGTGACCCCATTTTGGAAACTACACCCCTCACAGAATTTAATAAGGGGTGCAAAGTGTATTTACACCCCACTGGCGTTTGACAGATCTTTGGAACAGGGGGTTGTGCAAATGAAAAATAGCATTTTTCATTTTCACAGAGCACTGTTCAGAAATCTGTTAGACACCTGTGGGGCGAAATGCTCACTGTACCTCTTATTACATTCTGTGAGGGGTGTAGTTTCCAAAATGGGGTCACATGTGGGGGGGGGGGTCCATTGTTCTGGCACTATGAGGGCTTTGTAAACAGACGTGGCCTTCAATTCCGGACAAAATTTCTCTTCAAAAGCCCAATGGCGCTCCTTCTCTTCTGAGCATTGTAGTTCACCAGCAGAGCACTTTACATCCACATATGGGGTATGGTCTTACTCAGAAGAAATGGGGTTACAAATTTTGGGGGACTTTTTCCTATTTTCCCTTGTGAAAATGAAAAATTTAGGCTAACACCAGCATTTTAGTGAAAAAAAATTTTAAAAAATTTTTCATTTTCCCATCCAACTTTAATGAAAATTCTTCAAACACCTCTGGGGTGTTAAGGCTCACTATACCCCTTGTTACGTTCCGTGAGGGGTGTCGTTTCCAAAATGGGTCACATGTGGGTATTTATTTATTTTTTGCGTTTAGGTCAGAACCGTTGTAAAATCAGCCACCCCTGTGCAAATCACCAATTTAGGCCTCAAATGTACATAGTGCGCTCTCACTCCTGAGCCTAGTTGTGTGTCCGCAGAGCATTTTACTCCAACATATGGGTTATTTCCGTGCTCAGGAGAAATTGCGTTACAAATTTTGGGGGTCTTTTTTTTCCTTTTACCGCTTGTGAAAATAAAAAGTATGGGGCAACACAAGCATGTTAGTGTAAAAATTTTACAATTTTTTTACACTAACAGGCTGGTGTAGCCCCCAACCTTTTCCTTTTCATAAGGGGTAAAAGTAGAAAAAGCCCCCACAAATTTGTAGTGCAATTTCTCCCGAGGATGGAAATACCCCATATGTGGCCCTAAACTGTTTCCTTCAAATACGACAGGGCTCCGAAGTGAGAGAGCGCCATGCGCATTTAAGGACTAAATTAGGGATTGCATAGGGTTGGACATAGAGGTATTCTACGCCAGTGATTCCCAAACACGGTGCCTCCAGCTGTTGCTAAACTCCCAGCATGCCTGGACAGTCAGTGGCTGTCCAGAAATGCTGGGAGTTGTTGTTTTGCAACAGCTGGAGGCTCCATTTTGGAAACACTGCCGCACAATACGGTTTTTCATTTTTATTGGGGGGGGGGACAGTGTAAGTGGGTGTATGTGTAGTGTTTTACCCTTTATTATGTGGTAGTGTTTTTAGGGTACATTCACACTGGCGGGCGTTTATGGTGAGTTTCCCGCTAGGAGTTTGCGCTGCGGCAAAAAATTTGCCACAGCTCAAACTTTGAAGCAGAAGACTTACTGTAAACCCGCCAGTGTGAATTTACCCTGTACATCACATGGGGGGGCAAACCTCCAGCTGTTTCAAAACTCCAACTCCCAGCATGTACTGACAGACTGTGCATGCTGGTAGTTGTACTTTTGCAACAGCTGGAGGCACATTGGTTGGAAAACCTTCAGTTAGGTTCTGTTACCTAACTCAGTATTTTCAAACCAGTGTGCCTCCAGCTGTTGCAAAACTACAACTACCAGCATGTACTGATCGCTGAAGGGCATGCTGGAAGATGTAGTTATGCAACAGCTGGAGGTACGCAATTAAAACTCCCAGCATGCCGAGACAGCTGTTTGCTGTTTAGGCATGCTGGGATTTGCAGTTTTGCAACATCTGGAGGTCTACAGTTTAGAGACCACTGCACAGTGATCTCCAAACTGTGGCCCTCCAGATGTTGCAAAACTACAAATCCCAGCATGTCCAGACAGCAAACTGCTGTTTGGGCATGCTAGGAGTTGTAGTTTTGCAAGATCTAGAGGGCCACAGTTTAGAGATCACTGCACAGTCATCTCCAAACTGTGGCCCTCCAGCTGTTGCAAAACTACAAATCCCAGCATGCCCAAACAGCTGTCTGGGCATGCTGGGAGTTGTAGTTTTGCAACATCTGGAGGGCTACAGTTTAGAGACCACTGTATAGTGGTCTCAAACTGTAGCCCTCCAGATGTTGCTAGGCAACTCACCGGCTTCTGTAGTCTGCAGCAGGGAGCCAGCCGCACGTCATCGCCGATCGTCGCCTCCGCCGCCGCCAATGGGTAAGTGACCTCCGCCGCCGATCACAGGACAATTCCCCCGTTCTGCCCCCACCATTGTGGGTGGACAGAACAGGGGAACCGAACACTAACTCCCTCCCCCCGCCCCCGATCTGCTATTGGTCGTTGCTTCTTGACGAGCAGGGATAGGAGGGGTGGCACCCCTGCCACCTCACTCCTATCCCTTCAGGGGGATCGTGGGTTTCTTGGACAACCGCGACCCCCCTTATATTCCGGGTCACCATAGACCCGTATGACCCGGAATCGGCGCAAATCGCCGGTGTGATCGCTGACATGGGGGGTTTGCACGGGTTTGCTGACCTGGGCATTTGCACGGGATGCCTGCTGCGTGTGGCAGGGACCGGAATTCCCTCAGGCGTACAATTACACCCTGGGTCCTAAACGATCAAAAACCCAGGGCGTACGCCCTGGGTCCTTAAGGGGTTAAAGGGCGAAAAGTTCTTTCTACAAATATACTGTTACGCCGAGCGCTCCGGGTCCCCGCTCCTCCCCGGAGCGCTCGCTACACTCTCGCTACTGCAGCGCTCCGGTCAGATCCTCTGACCCGGTGCGCTGCGATACCGCCTCCAGCCGGGATGCGATTCGCGATGCGGGTGGCGCCCGCTCGCGATGCGCACCCCGGCTCCCGTACCTGACTCGCTCTCCGTCGGTCCTGTCTCGGCGCGCGCGGCCCCGCTCCCTAGGACGCGCGCGCGCCGGGTCTCTGCGATTTAAAGGGCCACTGCGCCGCTGATTGGCGCAGTGGTTCTAATTAGTGTGTTCACCTGTGCACTCCCTATTTATACCTCACTTCCCCTGCACTCCCTCGCCGGATCTTGTTGCCATTGTGCCAGTGAAAGCGTTCCTTGTGTGTTCCTAGCCTGTGTTCCAGACCTCCTGCCGTTGCCCCTGACTACGATCCTTGCTGCCTGCCCCGACCTTCTGCTACGTCCGAACTTGCTTCTGTCTACTCCCTTGTACCGCGCCTATCTTCAGCAGTCAGAGAGGTTGAGCCGTTGCTAGTGGATACGACCTGGTCACTACCGCCGCAGCAAGACCATCCCGCTTTGCGGCGGGCTCTGGTGAAAACCAGTAGTGACTTAGAACCGGTCCACTAGCACGGTCCACGCCAATCCCTCTCTGGCACAGAGGATCCACCTCCTGCCAGCCGGCATCGTGACAGTAGATCCGGCCATGGATCCCGCTGAAGTTCCTCTGCCAGTTGTCGCCGACCTCACCACGGTGGTCGCCCAGCAGTCACAACAGATAGCGCAACAAGGCCACCAGCTGTCTCAACTGACCGTGATGCTTCAGCAGCTACTACCACAGCTTCAGCAATCATCTCCTCCGCCAGCTCCTGCACCTCCTCCGCAGCGAGTGGCCGCTCCAGGCCTACGACTATCCTTGCCGGATAAATTTGATGGGGACTCTAAATTTTGCCGTGGCTTTCTTTCCCAATGTTCCCTGCACTTGGAGATGATGTCGGACCAGTTTCCTACTGAAAGGTCTAAGGTGGCTTTCGTAGTCAGCCTTCTGTCTGGAAAAGCTCTGTCATGGGCCACACCGCTCTGGGACCGCAATGACCCCGTCACTGCCTCTGTACACTCCTTCTTCTCAGAAATTCGAAGTGTCTTTGAGGAACCTGCCCGAGCCTCTTCTGCTGAGACTGCCCTGTTGAACCTGGTCCAGGGTAATTCTTCCGTTGGCGAGTACGCCGTACAATTCCGTACTCTTGCTTCAGAACTATCCTGGAATAACGAGGCCCTCTGCGCGACCTTTAAAAAAGGCCTATCCAGCAACATTAAAGATGTTCTGGCCGCACGAGAAATCCCTGCTAACCTACATGAACTCATTCATCTAGCCACTCGCATTGACATGCGTTTTTCCGAAAGGCGTCAGGAGCTCCGCCAGGATATGGACTTTGTTCGCACAAGGCGTTTTCTCTCCCCGGCTCCTCTCTCCTCTGGTCCCCTGCAATCCGTTCCTGTGCCTCCCGCCGTGGAGGCTATGCAGGTCGACCGGTCTCGCCTGACACCTCAAGAGAGGACACGACGCCGCATGGAGAATCTCTGCCTGTACTGTGCCGGTACCGAACACTTCCTGAAGGATTGTCCTATCCGTCCTCCCCGCCTGGAAAGACGTACGCTGACTCCGCACAAAGGTGAGACAGTCCTTGATGTCAACTCTGCTTCTCCACGTCTTACTGTGCCTGTGCGGATATCTGCCTCTACCTTCTCCTTCTCTACTATGGCCTTCTTGGATTCCGGATCTGCAGGAAATTTTATTCTGGCCTCTCTCAACAGGTTCAACATCCCGGTGACCAGTCTCGCCAGACCCCTCTACATCAATTGTGTTAACAATGAAAGATTGGACTATACCATACGTCTCCGCACGGAGCCCCTCCTAATGTGCATCGGACCTCATCACGAGAAAATTGAGTTTTTGGTCCTCCCCAATTGCACTTCCGAAATTCTCCTTGGACTACCCTGGCTTCAACACCATTCCCCAACCCTGGATTGGTCCACTGGAGAGATCAAGAGTTGGGGCCCCTCTTGTTTCAAGGACTGCCTTAAACCGGTTCCCAGTACTCCTTGCCGTGACTCTGTGGTTCCCCCTGTAACCGGTCTCCCTAAGGCCTATATGGACTTTGCGGATGTTTTTTGCAAAAAACAAGCTGAGACTCTACCTCCTCACAGGCCTTATGACTGTCCTATTGACCTCCTCCCGGGCACTACTCCACCCCGGGGCAGAATTTATCCTCTCTCTGCCCCAGAGACTCTTGCTATGTCTGAGTACATCCAGGAAAATTTAAAAAAGGGCTTTATCCGCAAATCCTCCTCTCCTGCCGGAGCCGGATTTTTCTTTGTGTCCAAAAAAGATGGCTCCCTACGTCCTTGCATTGACTACCGCGGTCTTAATAAAATCACGGTAAAGAACCGCTACCCCCTACCTCTCATCTCTGAACTCTTTGATCGCCTCCAAGATGCCCACATCTTTACCAAACTGGACTTAAGAGGTGCTTATAATCTCATCCGCATCAGAGAGGGGGATGAATGGAAAACGGCATTTAACACTAGAGATGGACACTTTGAGTATCTGGTCATGCCCTTTGGCCTGTGCAACGCCCCTGCCGTCTTCCAAGACTTTGTTAATGAAATTTTTCGTGACCTCTTATACTCCTGTGTTGTTGTATATCTGGACGATATCCTGATTTTTTCTGCCAATCTAGAAGAACACCGCCAGCATGTCCGTATGGTTCTTCAGAGACTTCGTGACAATCAACTTTATGCCAAGATGGAGAAATGTCTGTTTGAATGCCAATCTCTTCCTTTCCTAGGATACTTGGTCTCTGGCCAGGGACTACGAATGGATCCAGACAAACTCTCTGCCGTCTTAGATTGGCCACGCCCCTCCGGACTCCGTGCTATCCAACGTTTTTTGGGGTTCGCCAATTATTACAGACAATTTATTCCACATTTTTCTACCATTGTGGCTCCTATCATGGCTTTAACCAAAAAGAATGCCAATCCTAAGTCATGGCCTCCTCAAGCGGAAGACGCCTTTAAACAGCTCAAGTCTGCCTTTTCTTCGGCTCCCGTGCTCTCCAGACCTGACCCATCTAAACCCTTCCTATTGGAGGTTGATGCCTCCTCAGTAGGAGCTGGAGCGGTCCTTCTACAAAAAAATTCTTCCGGGCATGCTGTTACTTGTGGTTTTTTTTCTAGGACCTTCTCTCCGGCAGAGAGGAACTACTCCATCGGGGATCGAGAGCTTCTAGCCATTAAATTAGCACTTGAGGAATGGAGGCATCTGCTGGAGGGATCAAGATTTCCAGTTATTATTTACACCGATCACGAGAACCTCTCCTATCTCCAGTCTGCCCAACGGCTGAATCCTCGCCAGGCCAGGTGGTCTCTGTTCTTTGCCCGATTTAATTTTGAAATTCACTTTCGGCCTGCCGATAAGAACATTAGGGCCGATGCTCTCTCTCGTTCCTCGGATGCCTCGGAAGTAGAGCTCTCTCCGCAACACATCATTCCTCCTGACTGCCTGATCTCCACTTCTCCAGCCTCCATCAGGCAAACTCCTCCAGGGAAGACCTTCGTCTCTCCACGCCAACGCCTCGGAATCCTCAAATGGGGTCACTCCTCCCATCTCGCAGGTCATGCGGGCATCAAGAAATCCGTGCAACTCATCTCTCGTTTCTATTGGTGGCCGACTCTGGAGACGGATGTCGTGGATTTTGTGCGAGCCTGCACTGTCTGTGCCCGGGATAAGACTCCTCGCCAGAAGCCCGCTGGTCTTCTTCATCCTCTGCCTGTCCCCGAACAGCCTTGGTCTCTGATTGGTATGGACTTTATTACAGACTTACCCCCATCCCGTGGCAACACTGTTGTTTGGGTGGTCGTTGATCGATTCTCCAAAATGGCACATTTCATCCCTCTTCCTGGTCTTCCTTCAGCGCCTCAGTTGGCAAAACAATTTTTTGTACACATTTTTCGTCTTCACGGGTTGCCCACGCAGATCGTCTCGGATAGAGGCGTCCAATTCGTGTCAAAATTCTGGAGGGCTCTCTGTAAACAACTCAAGATTAAATTAAACTTTTCTTCTGCATATCATCCTCAATCCAATGGGCAAGTAGAAAGAATTAACCAGGTCTTGGGTGATTATTTACGGCATTTTGTTTCCTCCCGCCAGGATGACTGGGCAGATCTTCTACCATGGGCCGAATTCTCGTATAACTTCAGAATCTCTGAATCTTCCTCCAAATCCCCATTTTTCGTGGTGTACGGCCGTCACCCTCTTCCCCCCCTCCCTACTCCCTTGCCCTCTGGTTTGCCCGCTGTGGATGAAATATCTCGTGATCTTTCCACCATATGGAAAGAGACCCAAAATTCTCTCTTACAGGCTTCATCACGCATGAAGAAGTTTGCTGATAAAAAAAGAAGAGCTCCCCCCATTTTTTCTCCTGGAGACAAGGTATGGCTCTCCGCCAAATATGTCCGCTTCCGTGTCCCTAGCTACAAATTGGGACCACGCTATCTTGGTCCTTTCAAAATTTTGTGCCAGATTAATCCTGTCTCTTACAAACTTCTTCTTCCTCCTTCTCTTCGTATTCCTAATGCCTTTCACGTTTCTCTTCTTAAACCACTCATCATCAACCGTTTCTCTCCCAAACTTGTTTCTCCCACTCCTGTTTCCGGCTCCTCGGACATCTTCTCCGTAAAGGAGATACTGGCCTCCAAGAAGGTCAGAGGGAAAACTTTTTTTTTAGTTGATTGGGAGGGTTGTGGTCCTGAAGAGAGATCCTGGGAACCTGAGGACAATATCCTAGACAAAAGTCTGCTCCTCAGGTTCTCAGGCTCTAAGAAGAGGGGGAGACCCAAGGGGGGAGGTACTGTTACGCCGAGCGCTCCGGGTCCCCGCTCCTCCCCGGAGCGCTCGCTACACTCTCGCTACTGCAGCGCTCCGGTCAGATCCTCTGACCCGGTGCGCTGCGATACCGCCTCCAGCCGGGATGCGATTCGCGATGCGGGTGGCGCCCGCTCGCGATGTTCACCCCGGCTCCCGTACCTGACTCGCTCTCCGTCGGTCCTGTCTCGGCGCGCGCGGCCCCGCTCCCTAGGGCGCGCGCGCGCCGGGTCTCTGCGATTTAAAGGGCCACTGCGCCGCTGATTGGCGCAGTGGTTCTAATTAGTGTGTTCACCTGTGCACTCCCTATTTATACCTCACTTCCCCTGCACTCCCTCGCCGGATCTTGTTGCCATTGTGCCAGTGAAAGCGTTCCTTGTGTGTTCCTAGCCTGTGTTCCAGACCTCCTGCCGTTGACCCTGACTACGATCCTTGCTGCCTGCCCCGACCTTCTGCTACGTCCGACCTTGCTTCTGTCTACTCCCTTGTACCGCGCCTATCTTCAGCAGTCAGAGAGGTTGAGCCGTTGCTAGTGGATACGACCTGGTCACTACCGCCGCAGCAAGACCATTCCGCTTTGCGGCGGGCTCTGGTGAAAACCAGTAGTGACTTAGAACCGGTCCACTAGCACGGTCCACGCCAATCCCTCTCTGGCACAGAGGATCCACCTCCTGCCAGCCGGCATCGTGACATATACCTGCTTAAATGGATATTCTGTGATTTTATTTTTTATTTGACTATGCTACAGGTGGTGTAATGTTAGTGTAGTTCATAATATAGTGTATGTACCTGTGTTTCATGGTGGTTTCACAGTTCTGTGATTTTTGCCCCAACGTTTATTTTTAACAGCATACAAAATTAGTGTCCTCTCAGGTTTTCCTAGGTTGCAGTGCGGCCCAAGATTTTACATCACTAGTCAGATGTTCAGAGGGAGACTCTTTGCTTCAGTGGGTTGAGCTTGAGTGACCACTTGGGGGGGAGAATTGCAAGAATTGTAGTTATGTAGCAGCTGGAGGCACCCTGGTCAGAAAACACTGGTCTGGTGCATTGAAGAGATCACTTAAAAACAAGGAATCATGGGATTTGTAGTTTGAGGGAATGAAATCCAACAGCAAATAGCCAGTTCACAAAAAGATAGCCTCAGCATTAGGGTAATCTCACAACACAGCCATTCAGCACAAGACAAGGGTGGATCCTTCCTAAGAATGGCCATTACTGTCTGACAGGTAAGTACTAAAATCTCCTTATGGTGGATAACCCCTTTAAACAAAAAACTAATTGTACTTTATTCCTAAGTCCCCTGTAGCTTTGGTATCGCTGCTTCCATGGTCCACCTCTTAATTTTAGAGGTCAATACATGAGAAGAGAAGCTCGGCCAAGGACTCTGGACACAGTAGCGGCCAGTGAACTTCACCTCCTGGTGCTGGGGCCCAATAAGTCACACTGCCGCTCAGGCAATTGCAGTTAGTGATTACCTGAGCGGCACTCTGACGTATTGACTCCCAGCACCAGGAAGTGGAGCGCAGTAGAGTCTGGGAGCAGTGATACCAGAGGCTACTGGGACCAAGTGAGAGGTAAGTATAATTATATATAATTTATGGTCAGGCACACAGCCTGTGCATGTTTATAGAAAAACTATATTCATCAGACAACCCAGTAAAGACCCTTTTACACAGACCAATTATTAGCTTATTCCCTACAGCTGGCCTGTATAAAAGGGTCAGCGTTCAGCTCCTTTGTCAGCTGATTGGATATTTTGTGCCTCCAATAAAATCTTTTTGTGTCGAGGTTTCCACTTGGTGTTTTCAGGCATTTTTTGAACATGAAAATAAAAAAACACCACAAATAACTGCCATGTCATTTTTCACTTCCAAGATGCAGTTCGTGTGGCCTTTTTTTATTTTTTATTTTTAGTGGGTTTTAGTCTTTTTCCCTGCGTTTTTATCATGAAAAGTTAAATGATTATTTTATTATGTGACTAGGATTTCTGTTGAAGAAATGGGGTGAAAAAACAGTACTAAACACACAGAAGAGAAACACCGAAATTTTGTCAAAAAAAACCCAATAGTCTCAACATGCTGTGATTTTGGAAAACTACCAGTGAGCCCAAAACTGCAAAAGAAAAAAAAAGGCCAAAGATGAGTGAAAAAAATTCAAAAGAAAAAAAATGTACATTTTTGTGTAGAATTCCACAGAAGAGTTCCACATAGACATTCCGCTGCAGCAGAGTCCCATTGTCCCATTGTCGACATTCCATTGTGTGAACATAGCCTTAGTTGCTAGACGCAGCCACTAGGGCCTATGATTCATGGCTGGGAATCTCACAGTTAAATTATTCTCCCACTGGGTAAAGTGCCAATACACATACTATAGAATTAAAAGGGAGCCTTTCACCAGGTTTTACCCTATAAGACCGCTCACACTTTGCTATGAGTTCTTAAAGGACAAGTATCATGTAAAAAAAAAAAACTTATCTCCTATCCAAAGGATAGGGGATACGTTTTACATCTTGGGGCCCCCTGCGATCTCCTTCCTGTTCGGAGCCCTGGCTCTCCTATACAGCAGCATGTCAGGGGATTCAAGGGGATTATTAACTAAATCGGTGATTTGTATGTTGGATATTGGCAATGTTCTCTAATTAATAACACATATCTTAAGGTGTGATAAGAGGGAACATTAAACAAATTCAGGGTCCTGTAGTAACACAACATATTTCTGGGTGTGTCAAAGATTATCACTATTATCACTATATTGTTCATACAGGATATAAGACTTTTGCTTTTGTGTTCCTTGTTTAAGGGTAACTTTATATTGCATTAGTGATTTGTCACTGTTAATCAATAGCATTGCTCTTATAGGTAATGGTTGGTTGTATTGCATACATGATAGTTATTAGACACAGATTGTAAAGCATATTGTAAGTCTCCTGTTGTACATGTGTTGTTAGATTGTGATTGTACCTTTAGTTGTGTGTGCTATAACTCTCCACTATATTCTCTAGTGTGGGAGGGCATACACACAAGTGTTTGTACGAGATACCCCAGTGTAGCCTGTTTGTGTATGTGTTAGTGATTGTCCTGCCACCAGATACTGTACTTGAGATTCTGTTGTTCAGAATGAGTTTCCTAAGAAAGAAGTTGAATGCATTGATGAGGATAGAAGGCCCAAATTTGGGGCTGTACAAAATTGGGTTACCACTATGGGAAAATGGAGTGTTATAGCAGAATAGCTTGTACGTTATTGTGCACCGATGTACCCAGTGATGGGGGAAGAGATAGGAGGTATGGCATTATAGTTGGATTTAGGGTTCATCCCAAAAATGAGAGCCGAGCTGCGGCTGAGGTTGGTTGGAGTCTTTAACAAGCCCTAAAATGTGAGGTGCAGAGAAATGAGGCACTTGAGAAAGAGTTGCAGACAAAAACCCAGAGTATCCTTGTTAGAGATGGGCAGATACGCATGCTGGAATCAGAGTTACTGGAATGGGAAAACCAATGTATAGATACTGATGAAAAACTGGCTCAGTCTTATGCTGAGATCCAGGAGCTGAGGAATAAACTTGCTACAAGGTCACAATTAGAGACTGGTATGAAAAGTGAGTTTCCCAAAATGGTATCTGGTGTGGCCTCTTCCCATTATTCACAGCCACATTCCACAGCAGATTTACCCTCTGAAAAGGTCTGTGTTTCATCAAGCGCAAATAAGGGGGCGCTAGAGAGTGAGATTGTAGAAGTTCCCAGTGCTGGTTTTGAATTACAGAAATTGAATAGCAACAATGTAAAGTACAAAGCGAATTGGAGCAGATTAGGAGATGTTAGAAATGTCTTTAGCAGTGAAGCGGTATAGATCATCTATGAGGGATTACACCAAGAAAGCATATACAGCTAAAATGGTAAAGACTTGTCTTGCATGTGGTGTTGTAGGCCATATTGCTAGATACTGTAAAGCCACATAGTAACAAAACTCAAAGTAAATACTGTTCAGCTAAATGTAATAGATGTGGTCTTAGTGGCCATATCTCCACAAGTTGCTATTCTACTGGAAACATGATGCAGAGGGAACCAGGTAAATCCAGAAATATACATTCTCCCTCCAAGCAACGTTTTCCAGAGAAACCACTCAGCTTGCCCAATAAACCTCACTTGTCTATTCCCATGAAAGATGACATTACAAAATACATTTTCCTACAAAAGGTTAAAGGTAAGCTTATGGAGTTATGTGCACAAGTAGCCATACTCTTACAGAAACCGTATATACAGGCGGAAACCTCCATGCCCCCTGTTGATCAGGCAAAAGTCACCCAAGCTATTCCATTAGATACTTAGGTATCTGCACGGTTAGCAAACGGGGGAAGGGAGACTAACGAGTACAAAATTGCCACCTACCTTTTGCATGTAAATAATGTTTCACTTGTTTTGTCTTTCAGGAAAAAATGGAGGCACATAAGATACTGACTGTATGCAGCTAAACTTTCTTTTCTGGCCACTAGGGCCATACCATAGGCTTACATGTAAATATGGCAATACTTTTGTTAGTTTAGTTTGACATTTATAGGAGCCTACCCAAATTTGTGGGGAAAACAAATTAGCAATAAACTAACTAACTACTTTGATTTTTCAAGAGGTGGGGGAGGTTTAGCAAAAGCTAGTCCTTCCACTAGAAGGCAATATGCCTAGAGCGACTGAGGTAACACTCACACTCATAAATTAGTTAGCAATGGTTGGAATAATGCTGGGAAAGTGAGTATGGATATGCAGAGTGGAGTACAACTATGGCTAGTGTGTGGGTTTACCCAAGGTCCATTGATCAGCACAAGCAGAAGGGAGAGAAAGAAACTCTGATTGGCCTGGTGATACTAAAATTGTATTGTTGGAAAGTGACTCTAAACCTGTTTATTTTCCATTTAGCAGATTAGTGGCAGTGTAACCCCACTCAACCCATGGACCTCCAATCATCCATATGAATCCAAGCTCACCACAAAGAGATGACCAGATGACCAACGCTTCTAATGGTGTGAAGAAGGCTACCCATTCCTCAGCATCCCGTGGTTGGAAGATGACAAGGATCAAATCTTCAAGACTGGGTTTGGATGACATCGCGAGACAGGAGAACCCAGAACCAAAGGATTCCCTCCAACATATTTTGGAAAAGGCTTTTGGACACCAAAAAGGATGCTATAAATAAACTGTCTCAAGAGAAGCTACAAATGAGGACAGTAGCTCCATCAATCGCCTAAGCCCTAGACTATCCCTTTACTGCCAACAGTAGAGTCTGTGCTACAGCTACATAGTAAACAATGAGGGCGACATAAACCATGATCTATTTAAGCTGACAGCAAGAATCTAGGGCTACCTGTTGTTTATTTAATAGACTTATGAATACTGAACTTGGTGGAGTACAATCCGGCAGGCAACTCTAATGTGGTTTTGTGGTATAGGACCAAGAGGTGGAATGTTATGGCAGTCTATTTTATTGTCCTCTACCAGAAAGCCACATGGATTTAGTTAGACAAAGGCAAGAGGTAGGATTTTCTTTGAGAGGGTCTCCTTAGGAGTAATTATTTCAGAAGACTTAAAGGTAGGAAGACAATGTAATAGAGAAGCAGGAATCGCTAGCAGAATGCTTGGATGTATAGGGAGAGGTATAAGCAGTAGAAAGAGAGAAGTGCTCATGCCGCTGTACAGAAAACTGGTGAGACCTCAATTGGAGTATTGTGTGCAGTACTGGAGGCCGTATCTCCAGAAGGATATAGATACTCTAGAGAGAGTTCAAAGAAGAGCTACTAAACTAGTACATGGATTGCAGGATAAAACGTACCAGGAAAGGTTAAAGGACCTTAACATGTATAGCTTGGAAGAAAGAAGAGACAGAGGGGATATGATAGAGACTTTTAAATACGTAAAGGGAATCAACATGGTAAAGGAGGAGAGCATATTTAAAAGAAGAAAAACTACCACAAGAGGACATAGTTTTAAATTAGAGGGGCAAAGGTTTCTGCAGTAATATCAGGAAGTATTACTTTACTGAGAGAGTAGTGGATGCATGGAATAGCCTTCCTGCAGAAGTGGTCGCTGCAAATACAGTGAAGGAGTTTAAACATGCATGGGATAAGCATAAGGCTATCCTTCATATAAGATAGGGCCCGGGACTATTCATAGTATTCAGATTATTGGGCAGACTAGATGGGCCAAATGGTTCTTATCTGCTGACACATTCTATGTTTCTATGTATGTTTCTCCTAGGCATATAAACAGGGGCCTTTTGTAAAATTAGTCAAAGACCACCTGTGGGCTGTATAAGGGGCGGAGAAGACAACATAAAAGGCTTTGGAAATAGAATGAAGGTCTCTTTTTCTTCTGGGCCAGCAACGATAACACCTTCCATTCAACTTCCTGTTTGGGCCTGATCCTTAGACAAAGGACTGCAGCCTTTTCCATGCCTGTTTTTGTTGCTTATACTTACCGTAAAGGTTCCCCGAAGCTAAGTATTTTCAGTTATATTCTTTTGTGTGTTTTATATATATAATAGTTGTACAGATTAAGGAAATTCCACCCAAATAATTGTTGTATATGTGTTTCCTTACAATGCAGATTTAAGTTTCTAGCTATTGGTATTATCTTTTTTCTCTCTCTTAGTTAGTTGTATATTAAACATCTTTATTTCTGCCAGTATTTGGGTGTGTAGTGTTAATTTGTGCATTGGATATTAGGATATAACGCTTCCAAAATTCCTAACTAATAGGTTGGTCTTTGGGGTGCTATGAATGCATTTGGTCTCCAGTAATACTGCTAGCCTTTGGAGACAAATCCAATTCTACCCTAGAGCCACGAACCGCAACACCTATCAATTACTCCTGCCAACGTGTGATCACAGGCAAACGTCAGTGACTAGTTACTGTTACTTAGTAGTCATGAGTATACAGTGCTTTTTCTATGGATTGCAAGAATGGCCTAATATAACACAGACATGATAGGAATGAGGATTTATACACCTATAACACAGTGGGATCGGTCCTTATGGTCCCTATCATAGTTCAGAGACTGAAATCTTACGTAGTTTATTCTAAAATTGCAATTAAATAAGCCAAGTCCCTGTGAGAGGTATTTCTGCGTAAACATCCCCAGATATCCCTGTGGTAGATCTCAAGCTTATTTCCTTTCATTTCCTTGCAGCTAACCACGCCATAATGACATCCTGGCCTACCGCCACACCGAATGTTACAATGTTAAAGGAGAATGAACAGGATTAGGAGCAATTAGGAACAGTACATTGTATTTTATTATGGCGACACTAACCTCATTCTATGGGTCTGGAAACCATTGTCTATCTTATTTGTTAAGTACTTTATGACTTCTGTGGATTTTTAGGGATAATGGTGTTTTTTTGCCTCAAAAATGTATAAAGCAGTTGTGATCCAAGTGTTCCACTTAGAAAGAGACATAGTTGCAGAAATCCCTAGAGAACTGTTTCCTTTTTTTTTTTTTTTTTTTGTATTACTAAGAATGTAACCGTAAAGGAGTTATCTGGTGGGAGGATTAACTATGCCCATTGTGTGGGATATAAAAAATAAACCTCTACTTACCTCCAGCACTGCTCCGGTCTCCCCGATGCTGCCATCTTTCTCAGCTGCTTTCGGGCTCGGGAAGCACCCAGGCCCAATGTGTCATACTGCCGCTCAGCAATGTGCTGGCTGCAGCGATGTCCTGCCTCAGCCTGTGATTCCCTGAGCGGCAGTATGACATGTATGACACACTGGGCCTAACAGTCACGCTGCAGTTCAGAAAGATGATGGCATCGGGGGACCGGAGCATCACAGGAGCGTTGGAGGTAAGTAGAGGTTTATTTTTATTTTTTTATATCTAACATAATGGACATAGGTAGAAACCCCACCCCCTCATGCCAGATCATAATAAATTAGCTGGTCGATTTTTCTCCTGAAAGGAGATCTCGGGAGTACAAACATATGACCTATCCTAAGGATCACAGGGAAGCCAACCGATGGGACCTCCCCCTCGATCTCCTGTGAGAGACCCGGAGATTGCCGAGTTCAGCGCTCCGGCTCTCCTATAGAGCTGCATTGAGGGGGGGCGTGTCAGCCGCCGTTTCCTGCGGTGGTCATCATGCCCCATTCAAGAGGAGAGCCAGGGCCCTGTATAGGAGATCAGGAGGGTCCTTAGGATAGGGGATAGGGTTTTATCCCGTAGTTCTTTAAGCCCCTGCACATGGCAGCGGCATAGCAGACTCTGTACAGAGGTGATTTGAGAACAGTATGGTGCCTCTATTCCATAGCCAAATTTATGAGGTGGGAAAAGGGTAAGTAACAAACAAGTACATAATCATAAATGCCTAAAGCTACCTACACTACCATAAAACTTCCATATGAAACCTAAGTCAGCCTAGACTACCAGGGATGTTACTATTGAAGCCTAACCCACCCCCAACCCAATAGGGTTGTTCCCATTCTTCCCATAGCCATGTGACATGAATACTACCCAAGAATACCAGTAAAGTTTCCAGAAATACTAGTGCGAGTGGCTCTTAACCCCTAAGCTAACATAAATAATTACAATCATAAATAAATTACCCTAGGGCAGTGGTCTGCCGTTGGCTGTCCGGGCGTGCTACAAGTTTTAGTTTTGCAACATATGGTGATCCACAGTTTAGAGACCACTGTCCAAGATTTAAAAAAATCTTCTTTCTGCTAATGATGCAAACATATATGGGGTTTTTCTTTTTCCCATTTCTTGGTTTGCCCTCTACATACTTTGTTATACCTTACTGCTATCGTTCTTCACATGCTAGAAGCACTGGGGCCTTTGTACTGAGGAATGACTCACTTATGTAGCAGTATACCAATAAATATAAAAGCCACAAAAGGCCTCCGTGAATTAATTCAGTCATTTCACCAGTGACATTTCCAACAAAGCACCAAATATCATGTATATAATATAAAAAGCTTTGAAACGCTACAACGCATTTTGATGAATCACCATGCCCTGATGTCTAACCTGTCTCCTCATTATGTAGCTGATTCATTGAATTTACTTTTGACAAGGGTATAAATAAAAAGAAATATATATATGAAAAAAAAATATCCCTCTAAATGCATAAAAAACACCAGCAGAGAGCTCAGGACATGTGTCATGACCAGGGGGACATGGAGAGTGAGCCCTAAACTGACCCTAAAAACACTCTCCCTGCTACTTGCACATCCACCCTAAATGGTGGATCGACAACTTGGAGCCAGTCCCTCCCTCCCTCCCTGCGCTAAAGTGCAGTGGCGTAAAAACAAATAATATAAATAGTCGGTCACAGGCCAGAAACAGCATAACTACCAAAAAACCAGACCTAATATAATTATACAAACAGGGCAAAATATAGTGTACTAACAAACAGTTCATAAACCCAAATCCAAATAAACGTCAGATATGATACAATGAACTAGACTATGTATGCAACAAGTGTACAGAAGAATCCAAGAGATGAAGGTGTTGAAGGGAAGAACTGAATGCAAAAACTCCAAACTGATAAGGAACATAGAACACTGTTCACACTGGGACACAGAGCAGAAACAAACTGGACACCCACTCCACAAAAGGAGTAAACAGCATAATAAAGCCAAATAGACTACTAGCCGGCGGGCACACTCCACACCGTGTAATCAGGATACTGACACATTGTGCACATGGTCCACGTTCTGCACAAGGCACTAATTCTGCACATGGTCCACCTGCACAAGGCACTAATTCTGCACACGGTCCACCTTCTGCACAGGGCACTAATTCTGCACATGGTCCACATTCTTCACAAAGCACTATATAGGGAGAGCTAATTACCTTTATTGGATTATCTTCCAGACTTACTGTCACCTGTATGGTCTTTACTGCACCTCCCCCTGTGATGTCCTTCTTATAAAAGGAGACACTGGTTCCCCAATAAAGAGAGATTGATTTTTATACCTAAAGAATGGTGTTGCCTGGTTCTTTGGGGAACCAGTTCTTTGGATAAGGGAGGAGATGAGGATTACAGTTTCAATGCGGAACCCACCCACCCCAGGACCCGATATGACTACCTTCCTGAAGCGTTTGGTGAAGGATCACACCAACATCCTGGACGGAAATGGTTTTTGGACTGGCAAGTGGTCCGTGATTGTGCGCCTGAACAAGGACTCTTCATCCCCAGATGGGGTTCAACACCTGCCCCAGTCCTTTTCTTTGGGGAACTCTTCAGGCCTGATTTTCTACCCGGACATGTCGCAGGCCTGCAGGCGATGTGGCAAGAAGGGCCATGAGAATAAGGACTGCAAGGAAGATGCCTGCAGGTTCTGTCGAGTGACAGGACATTTGACCAAGGACTGCCCAAATACCAAGACCTGCAACCTTTGCGGAAAAGCAGCCCATACCTACAAGGACTGCCCTCAGAGGAAAAGAACTTGGGCATCTGTTGCAGCAAAAGCCCCAAAGCCAGCCCCAGCTCTGGAGCCAGCAGCACAGAAGGCCAAGAACAAACCGGCTAAGAAGGAGGGTAAGAAGGCGAAAGCCGTCACCGCACCAGCCCCTACCCATCCCACCCCTGCCCAGGCCCTTCCCACCACTGCCACCGCGGCCCTTCCTGTCCTCAGCCCTTCTGCCCTGGCCCCTCCCACCGAGGGCACAGCATTCCACTATCCCCTCGTGAATTCAGGGCCGCCGTCTCCCGCCCCCTGCCCCACCGTGCCTGCTTTCTCTCCTGGCCCAGCAGCACCTAACCCACCTCCAGCTGCTGGTGCCCCGTCTTTGGAGGAATATCCTCTGCTTCCTCCCCTGGTATCAAGCAGAGGAAAAGAAAAGGAAACGACAATGCAGAAATTGAGTCCTACAAAAAGAAGATCATTGAGGCCTGCGAGACTCCACTGCATTTAGATGTTGAGGAAGAGGAGATGGAGCAGGCCATGGCACAGAAGGTGGAGCAGTTGTTTGCTGACCAAGAGGTCCACCAGCTGTTGGATGTGCCACAGAACCCTGTCTATACACTAAAATGTGAATGGGCTCAGCACCATTTGATCCACAGGGGGTGCTGCTATACTTATCAAGTACAACATAACATCCTAAAAGAAAAAGAAATACTCAACACAGCCCACACCCACAATCTTTATATCTCAAAAAGTCTTTATTTGTACATGCAATCCATATAAGAAAGCAGACAATACAGTTAAAACCATTAAAAAAGGCCAAAAATGGCCACCTACACAAACAGGGGGAGTCCCCTAACGGAGGGGAACCCCACCCAGGGCACCTGGCTATTGCAATATATGAATATCCGTCACAATGGTAATAATAAACAGTACCACATCAATGCATAATTCACCCCAAGACACATAACCCATATAATAATAGCATGCAGTAATAATGTGGGGTAGATAACACAGGACGGCTGATGGAGGAATGACCTGGCAGGTGCCCCCCTAGGACCCCACGTGTTCCGTTGCCCATCTCAGAAAGTTGCCGACGGGAAACTGAACACGTGGAGTCCTAGGGGGGCACCTGCTTGGTCATTCCTCCATCAGCCGTCCTGTGTTATCTACCCCACATTATTACTGCATGCTATTACAGATTGTATATGGGTTATGTGTCTTGGGGTGAATTATGCATTGATGTGGTACTGTTTATAATTACCATTGTGACGGATATTAATATATTGAAATAGGCAGGTGCCCTGGGTGGGGTTCCCCTCGGTTAGGGTGCTCCCCCTGTTTGTGTAGGTGCCCATTTTTGGCCTTTTTAAATGGTTTTAACTGTTTTGTCTGCTTTCTTGTATGGATTACATGTGCAAATAAAGATTTTTTGAGATATAGAGATTGTAGGTGTGCGCTGTGTTTCGTATTTCTTTTTCTTTTTGGATGTTATACAGAACCCTGTCTTTGACAAGTTTTTGGAAAGAAGTCTGTAGAATCCACGGAAACTGTGCCCGCCCGACCGGAGTGGTAACTAGTATTGTCTGCACTAACCTTCTTTTTATTCCCCATGGCTATTCTCAACATCTTTAGCATTAATGTGAGGAGTATTAGAGATAGGATTAGACATCAGACTGTGCTTACCTTCTTAGATTCTCAGATGTGTGATGTGTATATGTTGCAGGAATGTGCTTTGCCCTCTTCTAGGTCTTACAACCATCTGGCCAGGCACTGGTCCCACGGCCCCTTCTACTGGAATGGTGGGGGCAACAGCAGGTCTTCAGGGGTTGCCATCCTCGTTGGGGGAGGTAGTTTTACACTCGACTCTGTCTGGGAGCTCGTCTGTGGGAGACTTCTTGTCGCAGATGGCTCCTGGGCGGGGGAGCCCATATGTCTCATCAATGTGTATGCCTCTCCTGACAGGGGTGGTCACCTGGAGGTTTTCCAGACCCTGCGGACCCAGCTCGCAACCACTAGGGCAGTGGTGTTGGGTGGGGATTTTAACTGCATCATTGAAGCGGACGGGCGCCGTTCCAGCACATCTGCCAGACTGGACTCTTCCTCCAAGCTGCTGATCAAGATGGTGACAGAGGCATCCTTGCAGGACGCTGTGGGGTCCATTGGGAAAGGCTCCCTAAATTATACATGGAGCCTCCCCAACGGCTCACTCCGTTCTCGGATAGACTTCATATTCAAGTCTAGAACGGTCACACAGGTTAAGCATTCTATGGTCCCCTGCTTCTTTTCTGACCACAGGGCCATTCGATTTCAGGTGGTTGTGGGCCAGGGTTTCCCATCTGGCCCTGGCTCCTTGAGGTTGAATTGTGCCCTGTTGGCGCAGAGGGAGGTCCTGGAGGAACTTAGAGACGCTTACATTGTGTGGCGAAATGATAATGTTTCTTCAACTGTACTAGCGATTAGTGGGAGCATGTTTAAGTCGAATTTTGCTGTTTCTTTTAGGCAAAAAACAGACAACAGGCGTGTGAGAAGAAGTTGGACTTTAGGAGGCTGCAGCGAGAGTTGCAATCACAGCAAGACCTGCTCCGGTGCAGCTGGGACGTCAGAGAGGAGCTGGAGGAGACCAAAAAGAGCTTGAAAAGGCACTTTGAGGAGGAATCCAAGCGAATCATCTTTCATGCCAAGGTGCAGAACCTGGAAAAGGGGGAGAAATCTAACTCTTTCTTTTTCAGGGAGCTCCAAGCCGGCCACACGCCCCTGACAGAACTGAGAGATGAGACTCGACACATGTGGAAGGGCAAGGAGGAGGTGATAGGGGTCATCGCAGACTACTACCACAATCTCTACACCCCAAAGACATCCAACCCCGAAGCCGGCGAGAGGTTTCTGTCAGGTATCACTAACTTTGTTGATCCCGCAGGTGCCGCGGCCATGGACGATCCCTTGATGGTGGGGAAGCTGCCCTCTGCCACTAAATCCTTTAAGCCCAACAGGACCCTGGGCAGTGTCGGTCTCCCGGATGAGCTCTATGTAGCGCTGCGGACCTGATCTGTCTGGACCTGTTGGAGGTGTACTAGGAGATGGTGGTGGGGGGCAGAATGCCTCCGTCGATGAGGGAAGGGATGATCACTATCCTGTATAAGCGGAAGGGGGAGAGATGTGACTTTCATCCCATCTCTCTCTTGAACGTGGACTACAAGATCCTCGCCAAGGTGCTAGCTAACAGGCGGAAGTCTGTCATCGGGCAGATCGTCCACCCGGACCAGACCTGCGGCATTCCCACAGGATTGCCAACAGCCTTGCCCTTGTGAGCGACACAGTCCATTACATCCAGGACCATCGTGCCCCTGCCGCCCTGGCCAGTCTGGATCAGGAGAAGGCGTTTGATCGTGTCTCTCATGCTTTCATGGGCAGGGCTTTGCACAAGCTGGGTATGGGGAAGATGTTTTGCTCGTATGTTAACGTAATGTATCTTGACATTTGCAGCACGGTGCTGATGAACAGCTGGAAGACTGAGCCCTTTCCTGTACTTTCCGGGGTCCGACAAGGTTGCCCTCTTTCACCTCTTCTTTTTGTTTGTGTTATAGAGCTCTTCGCTGAGTCTTTCCGGCAGAATGGAGAGATCAGAGGTGACTGCACACATCCAGACCTGCGAGGACTTCGGCAGAGCTTCAGGGGCAAAGTCAACTGCGGGAAGTCGGAAGCTATGCTCTTTGTGGAATGGCACCTGGCTTCTTCCGCCCCCTTCCCTTTTACTGTTAAATCAGACTTCATCCAAATCCTCGGAGTCTGGTTTGGGAAGGAAGGCGTGGCACTCAAGTCCTGGCAAAACCGACTGGCTAAAATGAACTCAAAGATCGCAATTTGGAATACCAGACAGCTCTCGATTGAGGGCAAAACACTTGTCTTGCAGAGTGAAGTTTTGCCTGTGCTACAGTACACCACACAGGCCTGCCCCCCCCCCCCCCCCCTTGCCACCGTTTGCAGGGCCATCACCCAGACTGTGTTTCACTTCATCTGGGGCAAAATGGACAGAGTTAAATGGACTGTTATGTACAAGGAGCCCAGCAAGGGTGGGAAGGGAGTCCCCGATATCCCCACTCTGCTGCAGGCTTTTTTTGCATGTGTCAGTGTGCAGTGGACTCCGTGGGCAGGTCCATGTCCCGTCTGTTTCTCGTGCCCCACTGGAAGAGGATCGGCTGGGACAAGTGGGACAGCTCCATCCCTTACAACTGGCACCCTTCCTGGTACTATGAGGATGTTGACTGGTTCATAGGGGAACACCAACTGGAGGGACTCGAGCCCGACTTGTGGAAGCCTCAGACTGTTTACAAGCTCATCAGAGCTAAGGACTTAGAGCCAGTTCCAGGGCTACCTAAGGCCACGGCAGAGATTGTTTTTGACAATGTAGCCTCTGCAAGGCTAATCAATGGACACAAGGACTTGTCATGGATGGCCATTCAGGGGGCACTATCTCTGAGGTCATTCATGCATGTCAGTGGCCTGTGCAAAACCAGCTACTGCCCCATGTGCCCCTATGTGGAGGAAACATCTATGCGCGTCTTTTGGCAGTGCCCCTATGCGCAGGGCCTATTGAATGCCCTGGAACCTGAACTTAGAGACTTGGTACCCAGGAACAACCTATCGTACCATTCGGTGCTTTATGGACTTTTTCCTGGGGTTCACGACATGGAGGCCATCCAGGAGGCTTGGCACCTTATGAACTGTTTTAAGGACGCTATATGGCTGGCCAGGAATCGCCTCATCTACAACAAGGAAGACATGTCCGTCCAGGACTTCCGCAGGCTTGTCCACAGCTGGCTTAGAGACTATTCCATCTTGGACTGTCCGGACGTCGATGAAGAAGAGGATTAAAGCCCCTCTGCTTTCCATACCTCCCCATACGTTTGCCCATAAGTTTGACCCTGTGATCCGCCCTACCCCCATTTGACCCCACGCCCCTCCCCAATCACAGAATGTAATATGTTGTTGATTTTCGATATCGAGTGATGGAGCGGAGTGTTAGTGTAGCATGTGGTACGGTGTATAGCTAAGGGAAGCTGTGCTGTATATTGTACTGTCATGCTTTGTGTGATTGTAATTTATTGTATGACTTGTGATGATGAATGACAAATAAAGCTCTTTCAATACCTGATTCTCTGAATAAGGGGACATGATATTCTCTAGTTCTGCCTAAAGATATTGCCTGTGGTATGCTGGGGCTTGTCGTCTGGAAGGGAAGTCGCTCTTTGCGCAGGGGACACTGAGAGGTCCCTAGTTAGTCCGTCACAACCAGTGGCGTTGCGACCGGGGTGCGGGGGGTGCGGCCCGCACCGGGTGACACCATCCTGATGGGGTGACACCAGGTACGCCGCCGGTCCTCAGTTGCGCTGCCTGTCTCCATACTAGCAGCCCCCCACGGCCCCCACTTGCGCTGCCTCTGTAAGAGCATCCCCCCCCCCCGGTCCTCACTTATTGCGTCTCCGTACTAGCACTCACACCCCCCCACCCCCCCGTCACCTGCACAGTGAACCGGCCTGCGCCCCCACGTCTTCTGTTGCGCCGTTCCGACGTCCCTCCGCAGGGCCGGCGCAGGAGGATGTGACGTCACTCGCAGAGCGACCGGAGAAAAGGAGCGCTGCGCTGGATGGGTGAGTGAGTGTCTGTCTCTCTCTGTCTGTGTGTGACTGTGTGTGTGTGTGTGTGTGTGTCTGTGAGTGTGTGTCTCTCTGTGTGTGTGACTGTGTGTGTCTGTCGCAATCTCTGTCTGTGTGTGGCTCTCTGTCTGTGTGTGACTCTCTGTCTTTGTGTGACTCTGTGTGTGTGACTCTGTGTGTGTCTCTCTGTGAGTGTGTGTCTCTCTGACTGTGTGTGTGTGTGTCTCTCTCTCTATCTATCTGTGTGTGTGTGTGTGTGTCTTTGTGTTGTGTGTGTTTTGTGTGTGTTTTTTTTTGTGTGGGGGGAGGGGGGGTTTGTTTGAACCAGCGATCTAATGTGGGGAGACTTTGACCTATTGTGGGGAACATGCAAGGGAACCTGCGGCCTAATGGGGGGGAAACTACTACCAAATGTGGGGAATCTATGCTACCTAATGTGGGGAAACTGCTACCTAATGTTGGAAAATTGCTACCTAATGTGCGAAGGCTGCTACATAATGTGGGAAAACTGCTACCTAATGTGGGGATTCTTTGCTACCTAATGTGGGGAAACTTTTACCTAATGTGTGGAATCTGTGCTACCTAATGTGTGGAATTTGTGCTACCTAATGTGTGGAATCTGTGCTACTTAATGTGGGGAAATTACTACCTAATGTGGGGTAACTGGTACCAAATGTGGGAAATCTATGCTACCTAATGTGGGGAAACTGCTACCTACCTAATGTGGGGGAACTGCTACCTACCTAATGTGGAGAACTGCTACCTACCTAATGTGGGGGAACTGCTACCTACCTTAAGTGGGGGAACTGCTGCCTACCTAATGCTCCCCCCCCTGGCAGTAGCACCCTCATCATCCACCAGCAACCCCCCCCCCCCCCCCCAGCAGCAGCACCTCCATCAGCAGATCCTGATGTTGGATGATGGGGGTGCTCCTGCCAGGAGGATGATCCTGCCGATGGACGATGGGGGTGATACTGCAAGGGGGGATGGCCAGTAGCACCCTCATCATCCTCCAGCAACACCTCCCCAGTACTAGAACCCCCATCATCAACTAGCAACACCACCAGATTTATATTCAGAGGGTACAGTATGTGGCAGATTTATATTCAGAGGGTACAGTGTGTGGCGGTATATTCAGAGGGTACAGTATGTGGCAGATTTATATTCAGAGTGTACAGTATGTGGCAGATTTATATTCAGAGGGTACAGTGTGTGTTGGTATTATATTCAGAATGTACAGATGTGTGGTAGTATTATATTCAGTGAGTATGGTGTATGGAAGGTTTATAATCAAAGAGTATAGTGTATAGTAGGATTATATTTAGAGGATACAGTGTCTGGCAGGTTTATAATAATTATTGTTTTCATATAGAGGATGAGAATGCGCTGACATAGTGAGGAGACGTCTGGGCGTCACATTCTACAGACAGAAGTTTTAGCTGGACCAGGCGGTATGTACCATCTGAATTAGATAAGGAAAGACTATAGAGAAGACGTCACTTGTAGTCACTGATATCATTGTGTATTCTCCTCACTATAGAGAAGACGTCACCGGTAGTCACTGATATCATTATGTATTTTCCTCACTATAGAGAAGACGTCACCTTTAGTCACTGATATCATTGTGTATTCTCCTCCCTATAGAGAAGACATCACCTGTAGTCACTGATATCATTGTGTATTCTCCTCACTATATAGAAGACGTCACCTGTAGTCACTGATATCATTGTGTATTCTCCTCACTATAGAGAAGACGTCACCTGTAGTCACTGATACCATTGTGTATTCTCCTCACTATAGAGAAGACGTCACCTGTAGTCACTGATACCATTGTACATTCTCCTCTCTATGTCCTATCAGAGCTGGAGTCACTTGTCAGTTCTACAGTTATGATGAGTGAAACTACAACTCCCAGCATAATCTCACCACTGCATAAATGGGTACTCTACTGGAAAAAAAAAAAAATTAATCAACTGGTGCTACAAAGTTAAACAGATTTATAAAGTACTTCTACTTAAAAATCTTAATCCTTCCAGTACTTATTAGCTGCTGTATAAGTGATTCACAGGAAGTTCTTTTCTTTTTTAATTTATTTTCTGTCTGACCACAGTGCTCTCTGTCCATGTCAAGAACTGTCCATAGTAGGAGCAAATCCCCATTGCAAACCTCTCCTGCTCTGGACAGTTCCTAACATGGACAGACAGAGCACTGTGGACAGACTGGAAAGAACTACACAACTTCCTGTGGAGAATACAACAGCTTATATAAGTACTGAAAGGATTAAGATTTTAAATAGAAGTAATTTAAAAATCTGTTTAACTTTCTGGCACCAGTGGAGTACCCCTTTAAGTAATTCTGGGAGCTCTATATTTAAATGGTGAAAACTTCTTTAACACTTTCCCATTCTGTGGCAGCTGGTATATCTGATTATTATACTGGAATTTCTCACAATGCGCTACAACAGTGGTGTCTGTCACAACAGGCTAAAAACTTACTGAGGGGGGGGGGGGGGGAGGTATGGGGTGACACCATTTTCTACCGCACTGGGTGACACCAAACAGTACTCCTTTTTTGTGCACCTTTTGGATATATGCCCTTTTTGCAAACTGTGAAATCCAACGTTGTGCTGTTTCCAGTGCAGTGGATGTTATTTAATATGCACACTTTTTTTTTGCAAAAGGACGCATAAAAAGAAGCATCAATAATTTTTTCAATTCCTCTTCATCTTACATCATTTTTGTGACCTATGTTATGGAGGGGATAGAACTAACAGAAAAAAGTTTTAGTGCATTTCTGTTACGCAATCTTTATTAATTAAAATGCAATATATTTTTCCATGCTTTCCGCACTAAAATTTTATAAGAAACACAATGGGCCCTTAGTGTAATTCTTAAAAATAATACACTTGACATATTTTTATTTTATTGTGTCCACTAGGAGGAACCCAAGTTCTTGAATTCAATTTTCACAATCACAAATATTTGCTAAAGAGTTTTTAAATGTTCTCACACAATAATAATAAAAAAATAATAATAATAACAATGATTTCTTTATTTATAATATATCAGATTCCGGTTGCCGTGACGGAGATCATGGGGGATAAGATGTTTAAGGGTGTAATACCCGTTTTAGTTTAGATTATTGATACCTTAGGTCAGTGGTCTCAAACTGTGGCCCTCCAGATGTTGCAAATCGTCAACTCAGTCATTGAGAAAGGGGACTCCCCCCTCCCCCCCCCCCCCCCCCGAAACGCATCTGGCCTTCCATACAGATCTTATTGTTACGATCTGCCACCTGAATTACTGACACTAATATATACATGCATCTTTGCAAGCGCTGCAACCCCTTGTCCAGTGTACCGCCACATAGTGTGATACGCACCCAAACAGCAAAACAGCAACTGCCGCATGAGGACTCCACTGCCTGGAGCGCACAGACTTTCCCTGCTGCCCGGACTTACTTTCATCGAGCCGGACGCCGTTCCGTGCCATCCAGCAGACAGGCAAGTCCGGCACCAGCTGACAGCCTCCACACCAGGATGGCAGACCCTCTTGCAACTGGAGTTGCGCATCACGCCAGGACCGCAGGTAACATCTGCCAGCAGGCCGGGTGCAAACCCGTACCAACCTGTGAGCAAGCTTTACTTTCTATTATACTAACCCATGGATTTAAAATACAAACTGTTACCTTCTGTTAAATTAGTAGCAGTGTAACGCCAAGACTTTGAACAGTGTAACGCCAAGACTTTGAACAGTGTAACGCCAAGACTTTGAACAGTGTAACGCCAAGACTTTGAACAGTGTAACGCCAAGAATTTGAACAGTGTAACGCCAAGACTTTGAACTGTTATCAGTGTCTAAAGTGTACCACACAGGACATCTTGTATATAAGGTGGCAGGTTTAAAAGTTATTTTACTACATTTTAACCAATTTTGTACTGTATATTCTTTCACTGCTATTTTGCACTACGGGTATAGTGCAACTCAGTACCTCGGTATAGACTAAGCATTTATAATTATCCTTTTTTCCTTTTTTAGTGTGCAGGCACCCATATTCCAAGTTACCCTTTCAGGGTCCGATCAGCTCAAAAAAAAACATGGTGACCGGACACTTAACTCCTTCCTGCTATGGGACATATGCATATGTCCCAGCACCCGACATGTTCGCGCGCTGGGACGTATGCATATGTCCCCACGATCTCCTGCGCTGCCGCTGGTAGCTCAGGAGATCGGCGGCGGGACCTGGCTGTCAATCACAGCCGGGGACCCGCCGCAGCTGCCGGGGCTGCGATCGCACCGGTCCCGGCAGCATTAACCCCATAGATGCCGTGATCAATCCTGATCATGGCATCTATGGTGTTGACAGGGGGAGGGTGGTCGCCTTGTTCACCAATGGCGGTGCCGCCATACTATCGCTGGTCGCAGCTGGTTGCTATGGCAGGAGGAGGTCACATGATGACTCCTGTCTGCCAGCTACAGAAGCCTGGATAGGAATGTGGAAAAGGTGTTCCCCTCAATAACGGCGCTGGTCCATGAATAGATGTACAGTGGTCCCTCAATATACGATGGTAATTCGTTCCAAACGAGCCATCGTTTGTCGAATCCATCGTATGTTGAGGGATTCGTGCAATGTAAAGTATAGGAAACTGTACTCACCTGTCCCCGCCGCTCGAGATGGTGTCCCCGGGCCTCCGCTGGGCTCTCCGCTGTCTTCTTCGGTCCTCCGCTGTCTTCTCCGGTCCTCTGCTGTCTTCTCCGGTCCTCTTCTGTCTTCCGCAAGGCCTTACTGGGCCTGCGTAGTGACGTCATTACGCCGCTGCGTACGCCATTCCTATTGGATGACGTGCGCAGCAGCGTATTGACGTCATCGGAGAGGGCCGAGAAGACACCGGAAGACCAGCGCTGGACCCGGAGGGCACCCCGGAGCGTCGTGGAGGGGTAAGTAATACTTACCGCACCACACGGGGAACATTAAGCTGCTATCCGGCAGCAGCTTAAGCATTTGGCGCTGCTGGATAGCACTTAATGCGATGGCCCCGACATAAAAAAGCATCGTATGTCGATGCTGACATCGACATGCGATAGCCTCTGAGAGGCCATCGTATGTCGATTTCATCATATGTCGGGGCCATCGTAGGTCGGGGGGGTCACTGTATATGCATTTATTATAACATTAAAAGCAACGCGTTTCAACCCCGGACAGGGGTCTTCATCAGGCTGGATCGCAAAGGCTGCAGCATGTGCAGCCGATCAGGCTATACTGTGCTGCAGTAAAAATGTATTGAAGCATAGTATACCCTGTAAAAAGTAAAAAATAAAAATAAAAAAAATCCTTAAATAAAAGTATAAAGTGTAAAAAATAAAAATGCCCCTTTCCCAATAAAAGCCCTGTAGTGTCAGAAAAATAAAAAAAACACAAGTCATATACATAATAGGTATTTCCACATCCGTAATGGCGTATACTATAAAGCTATCATGTAAATTATCCTGCACGGGGAACGCTATTAAAAAATAAAATAAAAAGCAAAAAATGCTTAATTCACCAATTTTGGTGCAAAAGCAGAATAAAAAAAAGATCAAAAAGTTGCAAGTATCGCAAAGATGAAACCAATAAAAAGTACAGCTTGTCCCACAAAAAATAAGCCATCACTCAATGGCGCCGGATGAAAAATAAAAAGTTATGGCTGTCGAAACATGATAACACAAAAAAGACAAAAAAATTTATTTTGCTCAGAAAAAGGAAAAAGAACATAAAAAGCTATATAAATTGGGTATCGCCATAATTGTACCGACCCACAGAATAAATATAACATCACTTTTACTGCACAGTGTGCACCATAAAAAAAATTATGAAAAAACAACGCCAGAAATTTTCCAGTTTTTCACAGTATTTTGGAGTTTTTCACAAAAAATGCTTCATGTGTTAATAAAAATGCACCACTTATATAAAGTACAATATGTCACGAAAAAAACAATCTCAGAATCGCTCCACTCAGAAAAAGCGTTCTAAAGTTATTACCATTTAAAGAGACACATGTCAAATTAAAAAGAAAAGAGCCCGGTCATTAAGGTAAAAAATGGGTCCTTCCTTAAGGGGTTAATGGGTTGGATGCAAATGGCAGTGGGAACCTAGCTTATTATGTTTTTGATCCAAACAAAGGTTTTTGCATGTGCACAGTGAGATTTCAAGTTCTACTGGCCTTAAGCGTAGCGGGGATGTGGTATATGCGTGGTAAGCAGCAGTGCTGGAGATCTCAATATACACATGAGTAAGGAGGCCCTACGTACTAAGGATAAGGAAAAATTTATATTTATTAAGTGGGTGTGCTACAGTAAGGTGTTCCAGCCGAACCAAAGCCCCCGCGTGGCTAGGTAATGCCTCAAGTGCACCAAACACCCTAAGTTACATGTTTACATTTATCTCTCGACAATAGAGGGACGGAAAAAAAAACTGTAAAAGTTAGAGTAATCAGCATTACCTGCACTATTAGCCTGTACCAGCAGGTTATTGCGGGTGACGCTAACATCAATAACATGCCTGCTTCTCTCAGGTTGTCCCTGGTCCTGCGCACATTGTTGATAATGCACAGGTGCAGGGGTCAGAGGGAGGAGCTGACTCTCTAGTGCTTGTCCTGCTCCTACCCTGCCTGTCTGGCAAAAGATAGACATATGACCAAAAAAATTGCTTGTCCAGGGTCCAATCATAATGAAAGGCAGCACTAAATACCTAACACCCAGGTTGAGGTACATGATCTCTGTCCTCTCCCAGTCCTAAAAGTCTTTTTGGCCATCACACAGGCTCAATTTGGCTGTTTTTGGCCAACTAATCCTGCCATCGCCCCCAAACCTGGAGACATCTCAGTCCACATTAACAGTGGCAACAAATTCATCTGCTTATTTTAGGTACTTATACTATGTGCCGCTTGTATCCAGTGTGTTAATGACATGTCTAGCATGTGGTGTCCAGTGTGTTAGTGACATGTCTAGCATGTGGTGTCCAGTGTGTTAGTGACATGTCTAGCATGTGGTGTCCAGTGTGTTAGTGACATGTCTAGCATGTGGTGTCCAGTGTGTTAGTGACATGTCTAGCATGTGGTGTCCAGTGTGTTAGTGACATGTCTAGCATGTGGTGTCCAGTGTGTTAGTGACATGTCTAGCATGTGGTGTCCAGTGTGTTAGTGACATGTCTAGCATGTGGTGTCCAGTGTGTTAATGACATGTCTAGCATGTGGTGTCCAGTGTGTTAGTGACATGTCTAGCATGTGGTGTCCAGTGTGTTAGTGACATGTCTAGCATGTGGTGTCCAGTGTGTTAGTGACATGTCTAGCATGTGGTGTCCAGTGTGTTAGTGACATGTCTAGCATGTGGTGTCCAGTGTGTTAGTGACATGTCTAGCATGTGGTGTCCAGTGTGTTAGTGACATGTCTAGCATGTGGTGTCCAGTGTGTTAGTGACATGTCTAGCATGTGGTGTCAAGTGTGTTAGTAACATGTCCAGCATGTGTCTGGTGTGTAAGTGGCATATCCAGTGTGTGTCCGGTGTGTTAGTGACACATCGGGCGTGTGTCTGGTGTGTTAGTGACATGTCCACATGAGTGTGTAAGTGGCATGTGTGCTACTGTAAGTGTTCAGTGTTTTAGTGACATGTCTACCATATTCAGTGTGAAACAAAAAAAGAATGGATCTACTCAAAATACGTGAATATATTTTATTAGACAAAAACAAAAAAAATTATAAAACATGTAAAAGAGGAGGAATGAGCAGCAAGGCCAAAACAAGATCAGAACAAGATCACAAAGCATATACAGAGGGATGATACATGTAATGTACAATATACAGTATAGCATATTGGTTTATTATAGCAACTAGCCACACAAAACGATCCTATATGAAGGATCGATAACAAACTAAGTGCAGTGGTTGTGACAATTGAAACATGTAAAGACAGAACATTAGAATACAGACAAGATACCAACCACAGATGTAAGTCCTGGAATGGCGCCACACATTTGCAGTGTGGGTGATGACAATGTGAATCACATACTATAAATTACATTTCTAACCACATAGCAACAAAAGTAACAACCACACATAATCATCAGAAGAATAGGACATTGTAATTATTGTTGCCACGGATTTATTAATGAATTGTATGAATGCATTCAACCAACCGGCAAAATGTAGAGATTAGGGCTATGAAATCCAGTCCATGGGGTAAGAGTAGAAACATAATCTGTGTATGGTCTCACAATTAGATTTGCAGTTAGGAAATGAGTGAAGTCATGTTACTGGCAGTCATACATTTATTTGACATGACTTCCTAAATACGCCCTGAGAATCTGGAATCCATCAGTGCCCGTGATACGCTATATGTGACTGCCCTTGGTCCCCTGCCAACGGAGAGGAATTTACTTACACCCAGCGCAACAATAAAATAAACATACATGCAATACTGATATACAGACACTAGAGAGCGATATACACCAGTCACACAGTGGACAGACATACAAAGTGCAAGAGTGCAATCAGCAATTAGGATGCATTCATTGGAATCAGTACATAAACGGGCATTATTATATATTCATTGTCCTTAGGATACAGTGGGTAATTGCCCAGTTGGCACCGGAGCCGCGCCACAGATAGGTCTGGTAATTGCAGCCAGAGTTTCCACATGTAAGATGAATATTATCTAGTACAAACACATGGGCAGCAATGTGACTGAGACAAAAGAGCCATGATGATGAGGACAATTTGATTGAACTTACCTGCCCATGAGTTATTATGTTATTTTGCATTAGTTTTATGCCAAAGTATCACCACTTGAAGCCATATTTTTCATTTTCAGGTACATTGGGTGTTTACAGGACATGGTAGAGTACAATATTTGCAATTCTCATCTGGCTTTAAAGGTTATTAATAATAGTTTGTTTCTATTTCTTTATCTTCATGCAGTGGTTACAATGGGCACCGAGGGCAGACATACCATACTTCATGGGTAGATGGTGCCATAAAAATTGAAAGGCGCTGTGACCCTTTTTTTTTTTTTTTTTAATCAAGAACAAGTGACAAACCTATTTGAGGAAAAACCATCAGGGGGGCACAGATTACATTGACTGGGCTACTAGACCATGGGAAGATTTGTACATGAGGCTCCAAACTAATACCCATCAGACACAAAAAATAAAAAGGAGAATTTTAAATAAAGGTTCAGTCAAGGACATGAAAATTTACTTACCGAAATTTTTATTTCCTGGAGTCTGTAGGCAGTACAAAAAAAATGGGTTAAAGCCCCCAAGGTACAATCAGACAAAGACAGGTTTATTAGCAATATATCAGTTAAACACTTAAGTTTTCACACTATAAAGCCGAGGACCAGACAATGAGCCAGTGTATTTTTATATAGCAATAAAAAGTTTTTATGAGTGGGAAGCTTGTGCTGCCTATGGACTCTAGGAAATGAAAATTTTGGTAAGTGAATTTTTGTTTTCCTGATCGTTCTATGGCAGCACAATAACAAATGGGACTTGAAAAGCAGTACCCTAAGTGAGTGGAACACTTTTTTTTCTATAATTTGAGACCTCCGTATGTCTGGCCTGTAATATTTCACAAATGTGGAAGTGATGTGAAGACTTTACATATTTGATCCAATGGAACATGCTCCACCTTAGCCTAGGAGTTGGCAACAGAACAAGCCTACTAAGGGGCTCAAAAACTGATCTGGTTCACGGCCTTCTTCTGTGTCCATTTCTATAGTAACTGTTGTGGCATAAAAATGCAGATCTAAATTTCTGGTGGCTTTGGAAGGAACACCTCAAGAGGGTGATGCTATCTAAATCTATCCGTGGAAGATTTGAGTCTGATCCATAGGGGTCTGTTTTCCTTGTTTCTGCTATCAAACTAATCCAGATCAGAGGAGACTAGAGGTATTTCTATAAGTGACTGTCAGGAAGCGTCACATAGGCTTCACATACCGTGGTGTTGGGCAGGGAAGAGTGAGCCCTAAGCTGACCCTGAACATTTTTCCCTGCCTGCCTTCTCAACCGCTCTAATAGTGGATAACAACTGGGCGCCGCTCCCTTCCTATCTAAAAGGGGCGTCATAGTCAACATTATAAACGGACTGTACAAGGTCGGGGTACACGTCAAGAACATGAGGGGCTAATAAAATAACCAACCTTAGGACTAAGGACCTAACACACAGCAGGAATGCTAAATAGCAACAAACAGAAATATCAAGGCAAGATATAGCATATTGACAATCTGTTCAGGAACCAGAGACAAGATAAGCCGTATATATGAAAATATTAACAAGACTGGATAATAGCATAAATATAATACAGCTAAACAGGACCAGGATATGCAGGGGATGAATGGGTTAACTGATGATCAGACAATATACACGTCAGTTTTACTAGAACACGATTCACACTAGAAAGATACAAGAAAAACTTCAAAATCCAAACTCTATAACATGGAGGAATACGGGTCATTCTAAACATTAATACTAAATAATGAGCACTGGACTGAGCACCGGATTAGTCTAAACAGACTCCAAGAACTAAACAGGACTGATAACAGAATACAATCTGAACATGGGTGTAAACAAGGTACACTAAACACATACAAAGCATAACACTAAAACCCTGAGCAAAGTACAAACATAAGACTAAAATCTAGATACACGGATACAGGACAAGAAGCCATCCTGAACTCAGGAGACATGTGACAGACACAGACTAACCTGCTATGTCAAACATAGTGCGATTAGCAGACAGGAATACCAGCAGAGCTGGGGTCTAAATAACCCCACCTGGGTGTTTATTGGAAACATTAACACTATCCTGACCAAAGCACACAACATGAAAATACTGGTCAGGCATTAAAAGCAGGTGTGAATACACACCAACGCAGAAAAAGAGGAAATACAGACATTACAGTGACAGAAATAACTGAGAGAGAACTCTCATGAAATTGTAGTCATGGTTCTGGCAGCATAAAACTGTTGACCAATGTCCTTGAAGATCCTCGGTTGCTTGGACTGGTGACTAGTGTTAAGTAGTGCCCTCTCCTGTTAACTGGCAAGTTATATGCTGTGACGCTGGAACACAGAGCTACTACTCTATAAAGAAGAGGTAACAAAGAAGAGTATCCAAAAGGCTGAGTGCACATGGCCCACATATGTTGCCTCAAAGACCTGCATGTCAGAAAGCTGGAAGGCAGGAAGGCTTGTTCATCATGGAAGCATTGGTGGGCTTTAGGCCAGAGTGGCTTGTCCATTGATCATGGGAGCGCATGGAGCGGAGGGGACACCCTAGTGGAGTAGTAGCGTGACAGGGGTTTTAGGGCACCTAGGGGATACATTTTACTTAGGGTTGTTTAGGGGTTAAAAGAGAGAATTTTGGAGGCTAGTGGTCATTGGGGGACCTAGCGTGAGGGGAGGAGTAATGGAGGTATTTAAGGGATCAGCTGGGGAGGAGTCAGCCAGCAGCAGGAAATTTAAGGAAGAAGTACCACCCGCCTTCCCTTTGTGTGTTTTGGTGAGAGTGATTTTGGTGGGGGCAGGCTTAGGGTACTTGAAGGTGTTAATGGTTAAAAAATATTATTAAGAGTATGGAAATGGAGGAGAGTTTGCCAGTTGTTATCGTACAGCTGGAATAGGCCTCCTGGTGGTGGTTACGGGCCCCAGCAGTTTTTGTAGGTGATAGGTACTAACTGTCGTGGGGGCCTGTGGGTCAGAGAGATGCAGCCAAGGGTAAGTGAACATTTAGTGCCTTTGGTTTTGGTGACATCTTGAATACATTTGAGACCTTCAGGGACCCTTCTTGTCATGCCGGTTATTTTATGTATATCTGTTGATATTGTTAATATGGTTATTTATAATATTTATAATGTTATTTTAATAGTGTTAAAATAAACGGGATAGAAAGCCCATTTTTCTCCAACCACGGTGTATGTGTCTTTATGGGGAAAAGGGAGGTTGGAGGATAACGGGTGTGGGTGTTGTTGTTATATGGAATGGGTTACCCTAGGTAAACATCTAAAATCCCTCCAGTCAAGAGGCGGTGGGTAGAAGGCCTGGAAATGTGCAACAAAGAATCTGTGAAGATATGGACCCACTGCATTGCTTGTAGGAGACATACAGGTAAGAGGTGCAATCAAACAATACCTAAAAAGGTCTAGAGATTGTGACCATGAAGCAGATGGTGAATAGACTTTGTGCTTTAGAATTGTGGGCTAGAGTAGCGTGGCCATGGGAAGGGCCAGCTTGTGATGCTCAATAGAAGCTGTCACTGAGGGGGCATAAGCTGTTGGGCTTTTTTAAGGGTGCGTGTTTTTAGTGTATTTCTCTGGGCGGAATATATTCATCTTTTTGCTCATAGTACTTTTTTTTATTTTAATAAAGTTGATTTGAATATTGATGTGCAGTATTTTTTGTAGGGTAGGATTGATGATTTATTGATACTGCTTTTATAGCTGATGTTGAAAGTGTGTAGGTTTGATAGGGATGTGTTATACTCTTATCTGAGGGGGAATTTAGGTTTACAATATAGCAGAACATTGTCTGCCCTAAAGCCTGAGGTATGGCCTGGACAGACCAGTCCTCTGGTGTAGTGGACAGGATAACAGTTTATGGTGGGTTTAGGTGTAGTAGGACTCTCACAGTAGGGCTGCATGTAAAACTGACCCTCTGGTTAACAGACCAAGAAATGTTGAGACCGGTATAATAAGAGTTGATATGTAATTGGGTCACATTTTAAAGGACATTGTGAAGTCAACACTGACCTGATTAAGGTTCTGGCCTTATTTTTTAGAATACTGATCTAGTTCAGTTCCAGAAACATACAAGTATTCTGTAACTTCTTTTCTTTATTACAACCACTAAGTTTCTGAAACCATTAAAGCGCATCTGCTCATGCAGCCTTGTCCATGAGTTATCTCTTGTTCATGACTCATGGACAAGCCTGATGCTGCTGTAGGACAGGTTAATATCCCATTATTTATGGGGACCCCTAGTGGTGGGATTTTTAAGTGCTGTTTTCTTAATTAAATATTAAAAAATAACATTTTAACAACCATTTAACAAAAGGGTTTAATTTTCATCAGTAACAACATATAAAAAGCTTTTGGAAAAGTTGTGCCCATTTAAGCATGTTGTAACATTGTTCAATAAAACATAGTCCTCTGTTTCATCAGTCCAGTTTTCCACTATAGCGAAAGGAATGTCCGGTGCGGTCTTGTAGAATCAGCTTTGCTTTATTTCATGGTGCAAGACATAGATGGTTTAAAACGGTGCCGCGTTTCGGCTATGTGTCTACAGCCTTAGTATGACTAAGGGTCTATTCACACGGCAGAATTTCCTCAAGTGAAATTCCTCCTCAAATGAAAGCCCAATACACTTCTATGGCAGTACTTCTTACGTAGGAGAAATTGATACCGGCACTAGTAACCCATTCAGAGGCTTCTTACATAGATGTACTATCCATGGGGAGCAATCAGATGTACTCATGCAGCTGTCGGTACTCGCGGTGCAAGTGTACAAGCAGTAGAAAGAAGCTATGCACACTATTACCAAAAGAATGATATGCGGCACTCACCAAGTTTCCAGCAAAGGTGTCTTCTTTATCCATAAAGGATAAAAGCACGCCAGCAGGTACAGCGGGAGAGCGGGTACACAGACATGCGGGGGGAGTGGCAACCCCCCCCCCCGCATGTCTGTGTACCCGCTCTCCCGCTGTACCTGCTGGCGTGCTTTTATCCTTTATGAATAAAGAAGACACCTTTGCTGGAAACTTGGTGAGTGCCGCATATCATTCTTTTGGTAATAGTGTAGATCACTTCTATGGCAGGCCACACTCCCATACACACTACTGCAGAATTTCCATATGGATTCCGCACTAATTCCACACAAAATCCACAGAAACGGAATTGGGGCATATGAGCGGAAATTCTGCCGTGTGTATAGACCCTAAGGCTGTGGACACATAGCCAAAACACGTCACCGTTTTAAACCTTGTATGTCTTGCACCGTGAAATAAAGCAAAGTTGATCCTACAAGACCGCGTTGGACATTCCTTTCTCTTGTGCATTATCTGGGGATTGAGGGTGAGCCGATATCCATTTGGTGTGGGAGTTTTCCACTATTTCTGTTATCATATTACATGCTGTTCTAATCTCTCTTCATAGACCAACACAGACTCTTTCCAAAGGAATACTTCTGCCCCTGGTCCTTTTTTGCAACATGGAACATGACCACTTCCTCTAGGTTGGTGGGGAATTAATAAAATAATCTGTGCCATAAATGCCCTTTGCTAGAATACCCTGTTAAGGTGGCGATATCTTTTTCAACTTGGTGTACTACTTGGGCACCTATATCTGTATGTGAAGTCTGGGGCAACAGATACATGTGTAAATAAATGTGCACAATGGTAGATCCCGCCATCCTGTGGAATTGATAACATATCATCTCAAATGACAAACTACTTGGCCACATGGGACTAAGGTCACCCACTCTTGGTGCCCAAATATGATATCTGCAAGCTGAATTTCCTTCATTAGATGCCCATAAACTACTTTTCCTGCAATTCCTGACAAATGATCATACAAACAAAGCACTGACAATTTTTTTTTGTTGGCCCAGAAATGGACCTGCATTCAAATGTTAAAGGGGTATTCCACCCCTAGACATCTTATCCCCTATCCAAAGGATAGGGGATAAGATGTCAGATCGCCGCGGTCCCGCTGCTGGGGACCCCCGGGATCCCCGCTGCGGCACCGCGCTATCATTACAGCACAGAGCGAGTTCGCTCTGTGCGTAATGACGGGCGATACGGGGGACAGAGCAGAGTGACGTCATGGCGCCGCCCCTCGTGACATCACGGCCCGTCCCCTTAATGCAAGTCTATGGGAGGGGGCGTGACAATCACCACGCCCCCTCCCATAGACTTGTATTGAAAGGGGCGCGCCGTGACATCACGAGGGGCGGAGCCGTGACGTAACGATGCTCTGGCCCCTGTAGCGCCCATCATTACGTGCAGAGCGAACTCGCTCTGTGCTGTAATGATAGCGCGGTGCCGCAGCGGGGATCCCAGGGGCTCCCCAGCAGCGGGACCGCGGCGATCTGACATCTTATCCCCTATCCTTTGGATAGGGGATAAGATGTCTAGGGGTGGAATACCCCTTTAAGGCATTGACCATACAGATTCAAGATGGGTAATAAAATAACTACATTTTTACAATGTATTTTGTATTTCTTTTACTTTCAGTAGTAGCCTTTACAAGTTACTATCATACGTTAAAAAGGGTGAATTTCAGAATATTACTAAAATACAGCCCCGGGATTATTGTTTGGCATGATGATAAATGGGAATTGAAGACAGAATTGCAATGTCTGCAATTATTATCCATCAGAGGTTAAAGTCTCCAGAGTGGTGAGGAAGAGATGTGACCACCTGACCTTTATAGTGAATGGCCAGTCGGGGGCCTGGTAATGGACTGTCACTTGCAAAGATTGCCATATAAAATATCTTATATATGACTTGTAGTTCTAGGAAAATACAGTCCCCTTACAAATATATTACGATGCAGCAGAACTGGCAGATGTGAATGAATAGAATTCTAATTAAAAAATAATAATAATTCTGTAATTCATTAGTATTTTTGCCTTAAAGGGGTATTCCAGGAAAAAACTTTTTTTTATATATATCAACTGGCTCCAGAAAGTTAAACAGATTTGTAAATTGCTCTCTGATGACACCTGTCTCGGGAAACGCCCAGTTTAGAAGCAAATCCCCATAGCAAACCTCTTCTAAACTGGGTGTTTCCCGAGACAGGTGTCATCAGAGAGGATTTAGACAGTAAAGAACAACCTTAACTTCAGAAGCTCATAAGTACTGAAAGGATTAATATTTTTTAATAGAAGTAATTTACAAATCTGTTTAACTTTCTGGAGCCAGTTGATATATATAAAAACATTTTTTCCTGGAATACCCCTTTAACATAGTGATATTTGTGAAACCAGACAATACTGTGACTTATAACCCAGCAAGGACATCTTTAGTGCCAGGGAACCAACCAATAACTTGGAGGGCTCATGACATCGCCTATAGCAACATCTAGTACCTAAAACAATAGGGTTCTGAGGAAAACCTAAAGGGGTTGTTTCATTTAGAAAAATATTTCTCCTTTAAATCATTCAGGTCAACAATTCTTATTTTCCTTGGATTGTCCTACGAAAGCTTGTTGACAATTGTATATTGTATGAAAAGAGATGTCACTTAGGCTAAGTTCACATTAACGTTTTGCTCCACTAGGCTTTTTTTTTTCTGCACCGAACAGAACCTAAACAGGACGGAGCATAATGGGCGCCACCGGATCCTAATGGATCCCACCGGCTTTGAATGGGGTCTGTCGGGTTTCTGTCAGGTGTCCATTGTTTCACAGGAGTTTAGCAGAGTAAAAAAAAAAATTGATTTCAGTATTTTTTTCTTCGCTCAAGTCCTGTAGTTTAACGGACTCAGCCAGAGGAGCTTCTCTGAACTGAGCTCAACGCTGGTGTAAACTAGGCCTAAGCCATTTTATATTTATTATTCCTGAACTAAGCAGGGGTATGGTTTTAAAGGGATTTTCGGTATCTTTAAAATATTTTCTACAGGCAGCGACCAAACTAAAGAATATATAAATTACTATACTTCACATAAATATCTTGTTCACTGTGTATGTGATGCAGCTGCTGAACACTGACTTCAGTCTTCACATGTCATACATTTAGGAAGCAGGACGAGACTGGAGACTTCTGAGGTGACTGACTGGCTGCAGTGTCACATGCATAATGTACGGAACATGGTCACAACACTTCTGGTTGGGTACATGCTCCGGAGCAGCAGTAACCTGTAGGCGAAGAATAGTTTTTGTATTTTTAAACCCAGTCCCTGCCTATAGGAAACATGTTCCCAAAAGTTTTTTTTATTATTAGAGGTTTAAATGCTAACAGAAAAACAAAATATTACGTAACCAACCTAAACCTAAGCTAAAGATGCAGACGAAAAAACAAAAGAAGGCAACTCTTCAAATGAGGGAAGGAGTAGAAAAGATAAAAAAGAACAGCACACTCAGAGGTAGTCCTTGACATCAAGAGTAAACTGTGGTAGAGAGAAGTCAGAAAAGACTTGGCCAGCATAGTTGACTAGAGCATAAGTAAGACTCGCCAAGAAAAAGGATCAAGGACATAAGTGGCAAAAAGGACCCTGCTTTAAATAGACAAAAAGACATTTTGAATATTTAATATTAAGAAACCAGCTCCTGAAAATCCCACCACTAGGGGTCCCCATACCTACTGGGGTACTAACTAGTTCTGCAGTAGCTTCAGCTTGTCCATGACTCATGGACAAGGCTACATGAGCAGGCCCACCAATCACCTCTCACCACCACAAGGAAGAACACGGCCATATCCCATGAGAGTATTTCTAACACTGGGAGCTAATGAAAAGAGGGATTTATAATAAATATAGGTAATAGAGGCATAAAAATGGCATGTACATGGTCAGGATTAGTTTTTTTGTGGCATCTGACAGAAACGCTTAAAGATGGACCAAGATTTTCAAGGGTGTTTAGTCTTTTATCATTTAGTATTGGGTGTCTGCCCTAATGGCTAGTGGATAGGAGATTAGGGAATACAACTTACTTTAACCCCATTTTGTCCTTAAGGACCAGGCCAATTTTATTTCAGCATTTTCGTTTTTTCCTCCTCCCCTTCTAAAAATCAACTCTTTTATATTTCCATCTACAAACCCATATGAGGGCTTGGTTTTTGCATCAGCAATTGTACTTTGTAATTACATCACTTTTTACCATAATAAGCGACCCAAAAAATATTATTGATGTGAGAAAATTGCAATTTTGCAAATTTTGGTAGGTTTTATTTTCACGCTGTACACTTTTATGGTAAAAATGACATGTTTTCTACCCACAGGTCAATACGATTAAAATAATACCCATGTTATATGCTTTTTGTTATAAATCTCAAACTATTTTAACAAAATTAGTATGTTTGAAATTGCCCTATTTTGACAACCTATAACACTCTAATTTTTACATATACCTGGCAGTATGAGTGCTAATTTTTCGCGTCGCAATCTGTAGTTTTTATCGGTATCACTTTTGCTTAGGTTTGGTTTTTGTTAACTTTTTATAATTTTTTTTTGGAATAAAATGTGACAAAAAAAAGCAGCAATTTTGGACTTTTAAATTTTTTTACACTTACCCCGTTCACCGTACAGGAAAATTAACAATATATTTCGATATTTCAGACTTTTACACACACGTCGATACCAAATATGTGTATTAATATTTTTTTCACGCTTTTTTGGGGGTAAAATGGGAAGAACTGCTGATTTACATCTTTATTGGGGGAGGTGATTTTTCAAATGTTTTTACTTTAAAAAAATGTTTTTACTTTTTCTTTAATACACTTTAATAGTATTTATAGCAATTATTTTATTGCTAACACTGTTCAGTACTATGCATAGGGCATAGCACTGATCAGTGTTATCGGTCATCTTCTGCTCTGGTCTGCTCGATCTCAGACCAGAACAGAAGACCCCGGGAGACGGACGGAACCAGGTGAGGGGACCTCCGACCACCTGCTGGATGATCGGATCCCTGCGGCAGCGATGTGGGTGATCCGATTGTCCATTTTAAATACCGCACTGCTGCATATGCCGTGATCTGTATTGATCAAGGCTTCTGAGTGGTTAATGGTGGACATCCGCACGATCGTGGATGTACTCCATTACCAGAGGGTCCCAAGTTGCTGAGAGCAGCCGGGACCTGCCGCGCATGACCCGGTCCGGTGCTCACGGTCATGGCGGAGTGTAAATGTAGGTCATGGTGCGTCAAGTACCACTGCACCATGACGTCCATTTACGTCCATTGTCGTTAAGGGGTTAACATCTGTAGGTGAAAGAAAGAGATACTGCTATGAGCACCATGAAGAAAAGTTCAGTTTTGACCACTGAGTAGAGGGAGGAAAAACCTTAGAGGGGTACTCCGGTGGAAAGCATTTTTTTTTTTTATCAACTGGTGCCAGAAAGTTAAACAGATTTGTACATTACTTCTATAAAAAAAAATCATTTTTTTTTTCTTTTTTAATTTATTTTCTGTCTGAGCACAGTGCTCTCTGCTGACACCTCTGCTTTTCTCAGGAGCTGTCCAGAGTAGGAGCAAATCCCCATAGCAAACCTCTCCTGCTCCGGACAGTTCCTGACATGAACAGAGGTGTCAGCAGAGAGCACTGTGAACAGACAGAAAAGAAATTCAAAAAGAAAATAACTTTCTCTTGAACATACAGAAGCTAATAATTACTGGAAGGATTAAGATTTTTTAATAGAAGTAATTTACAAATCTGTTTAACTTTCTGGGATCAGTTGATTTAAAAAAAATGTTTTCAGTGAAGTACCTCTTTAAAAGTTATATGTATGGCCAGATGCACACGTGTGTGTGCAAAAATTGATCTTCAACCTGCTTGTGGTTTAACTGGAATCTAACTTGTAGCACCTGGTCAATCCTTACCTATCGGGCCCAATTCGGGGTGGGTGTGCCATGTCTGCATGTCTTGCACGTCTCTCTCTTCTCCACATTTTCTTACTGGTATGGCATGTAGATAATTATACATCTATATCACATGCAGGATCTTTGCCGTCACATGACGTCTATATAAGCCTATTACATAGGACACTTCTACCCTGAGTATATACACTGCTCAAAAGAACACTAAGGGAACACTAAGATAACACATCCTAGATCTGAATGAATGAACTAATTGTATGAAATACTTTCCTCTTTACATAGTTGAATATGCTGACAACAAAATCACAAAAATTATCAATGGAAATCAAATTTATCAACCCATGGAGGTCTGGATATGGAATCACACTCAAAATCAAAGTGGAAAACCACACTACAGGCTGATCCAACTTTATGTAATGTCCTTAAAGCAAGTCACAATGAGGCTCAGTAGTGTGTGTGGCCTCCACGTGCCCGTATGACCTCCCTACAATGCCTGGGCATTCTCCTTATGAGGTGGCGGATGGTCTCCTGAGGGATGTCCTCCCAGACGTGGACTAAAGCACCCGCCAACTCCTGGACAGTCTGTGGTGCAACGTGGCATTGGTGGATGGAGCGAGACATGATGTCCCAGATGTGCTCAATCGGATTCAGGTCTGGGGAACGGGCGGGCCAGTCCATATCATCAATGCCTTCCTCTTGCAGGAACTGCTGACACACTCCAGCCACATGAGATCTAGCATTGTCTTGCATTAGGATATGCAAGCATATGGTCTCACAAGGGGTCTGAGGATACCTCTGCCAAGCACATGGAGGGCTGTGCGGCCCCCCAAAGAAATGCCACCCCACACCATTACTGACCCACCACCAAACCGGTCATGCTGGAGGATGTTGCAGGCAGCAGAACATTCTCCACAGCGTCTCCAGACTCGGTCACGTCTGTCTGTGAAGAGCACAGGTCGCCAGTGGCAAATTTTCCAATCTTGGTGTTTTCTGGCAAATGCCAAACATCCTGCATGATGTTGTGCTGTAAGCACAACCCCCACCTGTGGACGTTGAGCCCTCATACCACCCTCATGGAGTCTGTTTCTGACCATTTGAGTGGATACATGCACATTTGTGGCCTGCTGGAATTCATTTTGCAGGGCTCTGGCAGTGCTCCTCCTGCTCCTCCTTGCACAAAGGCGGAGGTAGCGGTCCTGCTGCTGGGTTGTTGCCCTTCTACAGCCTCCACCAAATCTCCTGATGTACTGGCATGTCTCCTGGTAGCGCCTCCATGCTCTGCACACTACGCTGACAGACACAGCAAACCTTGCCACAGCTCTCATTGATGTGCCATCCTGGATGAGCTGCACTACCTGAGCCACTTGTGTGGGTTGTAGACTCCGTCTCATGCTACCACTAGAGTGAAAGTACCGCCAGCATTCAAAAGTGACCAAAACATCAGACAGGAAGCATAGGAACTGAGAAGTGGTCTGTGGTCACCACCTGCAGAACCACTCCTTTATTGGGGTGTATTGCTAATTGCCTATAATTTGCACCTGTTGTCTGTTCCATTTGCACAACAGCATGTGAAATTGATTGTCAATCAGTGTTCTTCCTGAGTGGACAGTGTGATTTCACATAATTGTGATTGACTTGGAGTTACATTGTGTTGTTTAAGTGTTCCCTTTATTTTTTTCAGCAGTGTATAAAGCACATACGTTAATGACACCATCCTGTCACTCGATTGCATTGTTCATACCCAGGACATCATCTTACCACCTTGTCACACGCTGTCCTTCATTTTCATGCTTGGAGTTGACTGCTGACCTTTAAATGTCACCTACTCTAAATGACATGTTGATGAGGTGACAAATGTGACCTTTGAGTCGGGGTTGTGGCACTGAGTAGGTTAATAGTGCGATGCCCTGCAGGTTTAATTTAGCGGGTGAACATCGTGTGGGTGGACGGAGAGATGACCTGAAGGTTATATGGCTGATACTATGCACTACTGTATGTGGTTTAATGGAAAACAGAGCAACGCTCTGCTTGGTTATTGTACGAAGGACGTAAAAGATGTTCTGTATGATTGTTACATGGCATTTATATAGAAGGGCGGAATGTCTTATAGCGGAAACATAATGCAATCTACAACGTGTAGGAATGAATAGCAACGTTCTGCATAGGCCTTAGCAGAGTTGATATTGCGATGTGCTGCAGATCTCGGAGAAGACAGGCTGAGCAATGTCTTTTTAATGCAGGTAATTATTGAGATGAATTTGGTGAGGTGGTTCCCAGCATCGTAGCGTAGACATTGATCTGTGATTGGGGCATCGATCGGGTTATTATATGAGAGCAGCTTAGTCATAAACTCAACATAATGAGACAAGCTTCGCTGCAGCTCTCTATACCATCCCGCATTGTCATATATCACAATGAGACGCACAGGCAGCAGATGGAAGGGAAGCAATTTTATATCGGGCTAATAAGAATGGCTTATAAATTTTGGTTATAGCTGCGGCGTAGCTATAGGGGATGCAGAGGTAGTAGCTGCATCCGGGTCCAGCTGCCTGAAGGGGCTCAATGGTGTCTCTGAAGCCACATAAGTATTATCAACGCCATTGGATAGCTTGGGACCTGTTACACGTTTTACACTGGATCCAAGGTGTTTCAGGTTGCACTTCTAGATAAGGACAAGATAAGGCAGAGGAAGAGAAGAATATAAAGGAGTCAAATGAAATGGTTTTAAGGATAAATCAGAGGAATTATACCATACTCCAGTGTTTCCCAACCAGGGTGTCTCCAGCTGTAGCAAAACTACAACTCCCAACATGCCCGGACAACCTTCGGCTGCGGAGGGTTGCGGATAGGGGATAAGTTGTGTAAAGGCTGCAGTACTCCTTTAATTTAAGAAAATACAACAAAAACACAAGTGCACTCACCGCAGGGTACTTGTCACTACATTCCGGGATCCAGGTGTCAGGTAGCTGGATCTGAGCGTGGACGCATGATGTGAGCGCTCAGAGGCAACGCCGGCAGTTTCTCAAGAAAGTGTGTGCTTCTTCCGGCTTCGGATAATCGGAGTGTACTTACATTTCTGTTGTATTTTCTTGCTGATTCTTTGCCTTGAGTATATGCACCCCGCAGGTGTCATCACATCTATTGACCGCATAGGCTGACCGCTGATCTTAATTAGGTGATTTACCCGTCTAGTGTGCCCTCCCTTTTCTATTTTGCACCGGTCTCCTTTAATTGAATACATACTTAATGAGGTCTTGCATAGTGTCAAGGGTTAAAATTTCTTGCATATATTCTACACAGTTGAATGGTATTTTGGTCACATGCTACTTCTAGCCAACTCCCTAATGCAACCGCTCTATGCCAGAAGGGGTTACACCTTGCACTGCTGTCAACCAACCTGCGAAGATGCTCATTTGGCAGTTTCAGTAATTTTGGACTTTTGACTTCAAAGCTGTAGCCTACAAAGCTGTATTTAAAGGGGTACTCCACTGCTAGACATCTTATTGCCTATCCAAAAAAGGGGGGGTCCCCCGCAGCGCCCAGCATTGTAAACAAAGGCCAAGTTCCACGACTCGCCCCTTCTATTCATGTCTATGGGAGGGGGCATGTAGGAAGACACCCCCCCCCATAGACATGAATGGAGGGGGCATGGTGTGATGTCACACCATTTTGTATACGGGAACAGTGCACTACTCTGCCACGTGACATATAAAAAAGTGGGACTACTACACCTAGCATAACCCTCATCATTCCCCCAGTGGCTAACACACTGTCAAATGATTATGTGAAGTGGCGTAATAGAGTAAAGACGATAAAATATATCTCAGGAGGTAGATCAAAGAGGTGGGGCTTAAAACAGGGGCAAGACAAACCAGTTCAGTATCTTTAATGCACTGGGCCACTGGGGACCATATATTTACTCCTGGTGATCCGGTGTTTCAAAAAGAGTTGCAACTGTATGACATGCTGTAGGGGAGCAGATGATACAATGCTACCAGGGAGTGTATGGTCACCAGCTGAGTTATCACTATATGTCATAGAGAACCGGGAAACAGAAACTCATTGGAAAATTACTGAGAATGATATTACTGTTATGAATCAAATGGCATTTATGGTCAGTGATGGGGAAAATGTTGCTACTAAATATACCTGATGATATGGGACGAGTAAATCCATTATCATTATCACAATATTATAGACTACGTCCATGGGGACATGTTATATGGAGGATTTATCTGAAAGAATTAAATAGGACAATCGAAAAAGAATGTGTCGCTTCATGACTGTAAAAGGGAATAAAAAAGAAATACAAAAGGCGCTCTAAGTCCTGTTATCTCGGTAAGCCAGTGCAGAATGAACAAGGAGTACACTCACCTGGTAGTGTCGTTCTGTGAACTGGTTCCCCCCAAAGTATCTGGAATAAAGGATGGATCATTTCATGGACAGCAAGTTCAATCATGTGAGATTTTTTTAGATGAATAAATACATAATATATAGACTACGGGTTTCTAAGGTGTTGCACACTTCTTCAGCTGCATTCCCAATCCGTTTGCTGCCTACGGCTGCCGAGTCTGGTTGGGAAATTTCAAAACCGGGCGCTCCCGTATCCCAGCCGGACTCGTGCAGCTTCTCATTTACTTTAATGAGCCGACCGGAGTCAGATAGTGACTCCATTAGGCTTATTTTTGCCCCATATCCGGTTTTGTGACCGACTTAAAACCGTGATATACTACGATTTTGGGTCTGGACACAAAACTGGATATGAGGCAAAAAAGAGCCGACCGAAGTCACTGCCTGACAACGTTCATCTCATTAAAGGGAATGGGTTTTGGGGAAAAAGAGAGCTACACCAGCTCACCCCAACATAATGGCCAGAGCACAGATGTAGGTGCTGGATGGTACACCAATGCAACGCAGAAAAAGGAGAAAATCCAGTTCAAGGATGCTTTAAATCACGGCTTTATTTCAGTCCAGTGCACATAGACAGGTAGACAATGACGCGTTTCAAGTGCAGGTGCGCTCTTAGTCATATACTGATTACACAGATACACAGGCTTATATAGGGGAAACAATTCCCTCGGGTCACGCCTTGTGGGTCGGGGGAACCGTTAACCCCTCAGAGGTACATGTTTCACAACAAAACTTTTTTTTAAGAGGATTTGAATAAACTTGAAAGTTTTATTGTGAAACATGTACCTGTGAGGGGTTAACGGTTCCTCCATCCCACAAGGCGTGACCCGAGGGAATTGTTTCCCCTATATAAACCTGTGTATCTGTACAATCAGTATACGATTAAGAACGCACCTGTGCTTGAAACGCATCATTGTCTACCTGTCTATGTGCACTGGCCTGAAATAAAACTTTGATTTGAAGCTGAATGGGTTTGTGCCCCAGTCAGGCTGGGTTACTGGAGCTCCCGGTTTTGAAATTTCCCAGCCGGATCCGGGAGCCGTAGGCAACAAACATAGTGTAAATGCAGCCTTCCTCAGATCAGGACCTTCGAGGAGCACCAAATTTGAAAGCATCTTCTTGTCCAAGGTGACTGTGTATCTTTACTTTATGACTGGTAGGGATCCAAGACACCCTGAGACACTTGAGAAAGAATGGGACACAGTGATAATTTAGGGCCCTATTACAAAGGGCGGTTATCGGTTGAACAGACCAACATCGCCCTGTGTAATAGTGCCAAAAATCTACCGACAAATGAGAAGTAAATAGAGTATAAATTATGGGAATTATATGAGAATATACTGACTTACTATGACCCTAGTGTAAAACATGTTGAACTCAACATGTCCTTTTGTAGGTCAAATCATGTGGTACTCATTTCTCATGGAGTTGGTGACCTAGATAATAAATAAGGCAGATAAGGGTATTGAATAGTAGAATTAAGTGAAAAATACTAGAACTACATTACTAAGCAGGTCTCTGTAGATAATGCAGGAGCAACAATACACAGGTATAGCATAGGTGTTCCTCAATAAGATGGTTCATAGATAGTAGGAAAAGTTGTGGCACTCGCCCTCTGTGTAGAATAAAACACAATTATTTTCTTTATATATATCCGAAAATCAGAAAGTGCAGGATGATACAGACAAACAGACGCCCGTGGGCGTCTGTTTGTGTGTATCGTCCTGCACTTTCTGGTTTTCGGATATTTACAAAAACAACTACGTTTTATACTACATAGAGGGTGAGTGCCATGAACAGTTCCCACTATCTATGTATGTGGTGACCCACGGTGATGGCGGCACCACGGGGTGTAGCTGTGTAGATGGATGGGGCAAGATGGTATTAACCCCAGGGGCAAGGTGTTATTAACCCCTAATGTTCACGACGCCAGAATGGTTTTTGGGTACATGTAATACTAATACATTTCCGTAAGAGAAAGAATCTCCCCAGATCACAATTAGAATAGTTATAAGCAAGAATTCACATGTAATGTTCATGCTGCCCGGGCTCCAGGCTCTGTCTTTGCTGCTGCATAATCAGAATTTAAAAAAATATAGAACATTTCAGAAGATGATCCAGATTTAAATGTGGCAAAAAGCACATCTCCCATATTCTCCCGTCTCTGAGGTGTTCAGACATGGCCCCCGGGCAGCCTATTAAATAGGAACATTCATGCAGACATAAGAGATGAGTCCAACCAGGAAAGCAGCGCAGTGATGGTTCTGGGTCCCTCTCATGTCCTCTGCCCACCCTACATCACCCTAGTCAACCCGCACCCCGTAATGGACACCTAGTACCCACCCCATCCCTCTGCTGCCCTATTATGAGGTCTGATGAGGCCTACGTCCAAATCTTCTATCATTGTGCGCATAACTGCAGTGTCAGGACCACCAATGTGTTTTACGAAAAGGACAGAGATAATAGGGGATGATGGGGACGATGTTCCTTGTTGCACACTCACATATACACACACGGATTAGGGTCTGGGTGTCTCGCTGCTCCTCTCGTCTGCTCCCTAACCTGATTATCTTGCTCCAGATGCCTTTATGATGCGGCTCATTAGAATCCTAATGTGATCAGCCTCCGATGTGCTGACAGGGGCCGGCTGACATGTCTGGAGCCTCCCGCATCCCGTCTCTACATAGCTAAGAGTCTGCGGTGCTTAGGGCACAACAGTCTGTCTTTATATAGCAGATCGGCGCAGTGTAGACTTAAATATATCACATTTTCTTTTCCTACCTAGGTAAATGCTGTGCTGGCATTCACGCCATGTTTTTCTGCAGTTAAACCATTGGCAGCTATTACAGAGACTATGGACAATTATTCTAGTCACCTCACCACCTATATCAGTGTTTTCCAAACAGGGTGCCTCCAGCTGTTGCAAAACTACAACTCCCAGCAGAGAAGAGGGGGTTGTCCCCGACATTTTCAAAAACATATTCACTAAGGTTTCCACAGAAAATGTGGTAGATTTGAGCCGAGGAAAACCCCACAGCTTAAAGCAAGTTAAAAAAACAAAGCAAAACGTTGGGAAAAGTTTAAAATGTAGGGAAACATTAGTAAATGTTTTGAAAACACTGATATAGGTGGTAAGGTGACTAGGAAAAATATCTGTTGGAAAAATAAAACCACAAAGAAAACTACAGGGTGGGCCATTTATATGGATACACCTTAATAAAATGGGAATGGTTGGTGATATTAACTTCCTGTTTGTGGCACATTAGTATATGTGAGGGGGGAAACTTTTCAAGATGGGTGGTGACCATGGCGGCCATTTTGAAGTTGGCCATTTTGAATCCAACTTTTGTTTTTTCAATTGGAAGAGGGTCATGTGACACATCAAACTTATTGGGAATTCCACAAGAAAAACAATGATGTGCTTGGTTTTAACGTAACTTTATTCTTTCATGAGTTATTTACAAGTTTCTGACCACTTATAAAATGTGTTCAATGTGCTGCCCATTGTGTTGGATTGTCAATGCAACCCTCTTCTCCCACTCTTCACACACTGATAGCAACACCGCAGGAGAAATGCTAACACAGGCTTCCAGTATCCGTAGTTTCAGGTGCTGCACATCTTGTATCTTCACAGCATAGACAATTGCCTTCAGATGACCCCAAAGATAAAAGTCTAAGGGGGTCAGATCGGGAGACCTTGGTGCCCATTCAACTGGCCCACGCTGACCAATCCACTTTCCAGGAAACTGTTCATCTAGGAATGCTCGGACCGGACACTCATAATGTGGTGGTCACCATCTTGCTGGAAAAACTCAGGGAACGTGCCAGCTTCAGTGCATAAAGTGGGAAACACATCATCATGTAGAAATTTCGCATATCCAGTGGCCTTGAGGTTTCCATTGATGAAGAATGGCCCCACTATCTTTGTACCCCATATACCACACCATACCATCAATTTTTGTGTTCCAACAGTCTTGGAGGGATCTATCCAATGTGGGTTAGTGTCAGACCAATAGCGGTGGTTTTGTTTGTTAACGTCACCATTCACATAAAAGTTTGCCTCATCACTGGACAAAATCTTCTGCTGCGGTGTGAGTTGGATTCAAAATGGCCAACTTCAAAATGGCCGCCATGGTCACCACCCATCTTGAAAAGTTTCCCCCCTCACATATACTAATATGCCACAAACAGGAAGTTAATATCACCAACCATTCCCATTTTATTAAGGTGTATCCATATAAATGGCCCACCCTGTACACTCCACTCTTAGTAAATCAGGGCCATTGTGCGCTGGAATAAGTTTTAGAAACAGGGCTTGGCTTCTAGCTGACTGTCAATCAAACAAGGATAGGGATGGGAGGGGAAGCAAGGAGGAGTTCCATCCCTCAGCACTCCAGGCGCCTGAGACACACATCTTTGACTCTTTGCACAAGAAAATAAAAGCAATTTTTTACACTTGGAAGCACAGATAGTTATACAAGCGTGGAAAAAATTGTTGGTAAAAGGAAACTGACAACCGGTTCAACCGCACTCAACACTGTACACAGAGTTATAGTGCAGGCAAACCGGTGGTGGAGATAGACCCGTTATTAGCTGGCATTGCTTATATGTTAATTGCTGGCTTTGTGCAACGAAGGCGGAACTTGGCAAGGAGGCAGGGATGGTGGGTATGCCAGGCCCCGCCTTCAATCTGCGTTGTTCTGTCAGAAGTAGAGAGGTGTTACGCCGATCTCTCCTAGCTCTAGCTTCATGTGCGGTTCCTGGACCAGCCGACCAAGCATGCAAGCATTTCATAGCATTGATGCACAGTGTCTCCAGACAGTTAGAGCTGTTGTACGAGCTGTGGTATCCTCGCGGTAACAGAGCATGCACTCCTTTGATTGACACGCTTACAGCCGGAAGTATGTTTGGTTGAACGATACAATGTGCTGATGTCTTAATGTTCTTGTACAGTGTTACACTGTTGAGACTGGGCTGGACGCGTTTCACGACCACCCTAGGTCCATTCTTCAGAAGGTAAGTCATATTTATTTGAGAAGTGAAATTTCACAGTTTTTAAATAAGGTAGAAGAGAGGACACACATATTGCGCATAGTAATGTGTTCCCTATACCTGGCACTGAAATCCTTAAAGTGTGTAAATTCCTTTGATTAAATTACCCCTAATGTGGATTTACCTAAGGATTTCCAGCTAATGTGATCAGTGGAGGGTAATTTTTCCTGTCACCACACAGCATCATTTACTGTCATGTTGTCACCAAACGTTTGCCCCGGGCTCTAACTGACTAAATACCTCCCCGCTAAAACCACAATCTCAGCAGCTGTCCATCTTGATTCCCTCCATTCTACTCTGGACTCGTACCATCCAACTTTACAGGCATCAAAATGAGAAGCCAGTTACTCATCTTCCTGTTTAAGTGGTTTTCCAAGGCAAATTCAGTGATGGAAATTGATGTTACCATAGGCTATAAATGTGTAATAAGTTGAGATCAAACCCCTGGGATCTGGGACCTGGTTCCTGGCTTAACCATGAGTATAGTTTATTATATAGTAATATTTTTCTCTAATCTCTATCTTACTAGGGATTGTTGACAGACCCTGCTATAATAGGGCACAGCCGTCTAGAGTATGTAGTATGTGGTTTTGCCTCCTCCCTCTGGATGATTCCTTAAAGGGGTACTCCAGGATTTTTTTTACTTGACTATGCTACAGGGGCTGTAAAGTTAGTGTAGTTCATAATATAGTGTCTGTACCTGTGTGTGATGGTTTTCTCACAATTCTTCTGTGATTTTCACCCCAATATTTATTTTTAACAGCATACAAAATGACTGTTGTCTCAGATTTTTCCCAGGTTGCAATGCGGCCGAGACCTGACTCACTGGTTAGCTGATGACAGGGAGCCTGTCTGCTTCGATGGGTGGAGCGATCACTTGGTGGGAGAGAGATCAATCTGCAACTAATGCAAAGCTGTAGGCACCCTGATTGAAAACCACAGGTCTTTTGAATAGATGCAGCTCTTTTATGTTTCAATGGGTGAGGTGGCTGATGTGTCGGAGGGAGGAAAATGGGATTATGGGATTTGTAGGAAAAAGAAGAAAACAAACAGGAAATACCAGTTCACAAAAAGCTAGCCACAGTATTATGGTAATCTCACAACATAGCCATTTAGTCCAAAGACAAGCGCAGATCCTTCCTAAGCATGTCCATTACTGTCTGCCAGGTACGTACTAAAATCACCTTATGGTGGAGAACCCCTTTAAAGCTGCATTGTCTGCACAAAGATGGCTCTGGTGATTTGCATGATTGCGAGATAGTCCAGCTACTGTGTGGTTCCCAGCCAAGCCACCCAACTCTTTTCTAACAAATACAGTATAATGACTCGGGAAGGTGGCCAGTGCAGCCCCTTTATTAAATAACATAGTTAGATACAAACGATCAATTGTACAACATAAACAACCATGTAATAAACATTTCACAGAAACATTTATAAACAGATTCCTGAGAGTTCAGAAGAACCATAGGAGGGGAACTTGAAGGCATCATGTTATGTCCTTGAAAACGTTGAGCAAATCCCCTACTTTTTTCTATACTGTCGCCCTACTATACTGTCGCCCTGAGACGCCTGACCTGAACATAAACACTCCTATAATGGGGTCCATGGGAGACCCTGCACACAGGAATTAACTAAGGCTACATTCACACTGACGTTTGTTTCCGGCATTGTGAAGCTCGTTATTTTAGGATCGAGAATGGAGGGAGAAAAAAATTGTGCTTGCACCGTCTTATTCTCCCACTATTCTCTGTGAAAATAGCGGCACCCGATGGACCCCATTGACTATAATGGGGTCCATCGGGACCCATTATTACCCGTTATGACCCGTCAAAATGATGGCTGTCAAACGCCCCCCCAAAAAAAGAGAGAGTTTGACGGCCTTAATTGACGGGGCATAGTGTCAGGGCTTTAGTGTGAAAGGGGCCTAATCCATCTGCGTACCAACTATGCTCCCAAAAAAATACCATTCCAAAGAAAGGGGAAAGGTTTTCTGCCCCCTTGATGATCACCTTCAAATACCCTTTCTACTCTTGGATCCATTTCTTAAAATATTACAAAAAGGTGGGTAAGAAATGTTCCCTTTGTCCTTCTCCAAAAGTGGCCCTACTTTCCTAAGCCCATTCCTTTATACTCTTAGGCCTCACTCCTCTGTACATATCATTAACCCCTTCCCTACCATTCCCTATCTGTTTCTCATACTACGGTCAGGAGTTTCTGTCTCTCTCGGGCCCACTTTCTGTAAGGTGTCATCTTAACTGCAGGCAGTAGTAGTTTCAAGTGTCCCTATAGGAGCACAGCTACATGGGCATGGGCATCACCCATGGCTTATGCTGTGGATTGGAGTGGGGATATATATAGGGTTGCCACCTTTCTTGCAAAAAAAAAATACTTGCCATGCTAATTTGCATAATAAATTTTATATGCGTGACTATACAGAATATACATATGAGGTGGGAAATTTTGTCCTATTCTAACCCCCATAACTTATTTTCTCTTATACGGGCCTGTATGAGGGCTCATTTTTTGCACCCTGATCTGCAGATTTTAACAGTACCGTTATTGTTTGGATGTGACTTTTTGATTGCTTTTATTTCTGTTTAATTTGGGAGTTGCAGTTGGTTACTAACTACAACTCCCAGCATGCTCTGAGACAGCCTGTGGCTCAGCAGCTGCCCCAAACAAAAACTACAACTCCCAGCATGTTGGACTATATAATAGTATATAGTATAGGTCAGTGTTTTCCAACCAGGGATGCCTCCAGCTGTTGCAAAACTACAACTCCTAGCATGCCCGGACAGCCGTTGGCTGTCCGGGCATGCTGGGAGTTGTAGTTTTGCAACAGCTGGAGGCGCTCTGGTTGGGAAACACTGGTATAGTATATGGTGCAACACTCCGGGAATGTTGGATTAAGATACTTTTAATATAAAAATACCGGTTGGGTGGTCAAAATACCGGCTGTGCCGGTAAAATACCAGCTAGGTGGCAACCCTAGGTATATACCCTATAAGCTGCTTCAAGAAAAGGCTTTGCAACAATCCACTCTGACTTGGCCAGGGTATTTGGACCCAGGGATAGGGTAGCAAAGTAGGAAGAAGAAAAGCCATGCGACCACTCTGACTTTTGACCTTCCACTCCTGGCAGCCATCATTGATGCTCAGCTTCCCTACATTCGTACTCGTAAACATTGATCACATAAGAATATACTGAAATACATTCTTATAGGTAATGATACTTTTTACCAATCAGTGTCAGATAACTTTTCCCCCCTAAATCTCCAGGAGCGTTTGACTTTGCTCTTTGTATTGAACTCTCCGTCCATTAAACATATAATTATGATCAGATCCAGCTTTCCCGGGAGTATAGACACTCTTAGGGTTATCAGATACGAGCTGTGTCAGTAACTGTGTTATGTGGAGTCTAAACATTGCCAGAAATTGCCGTAGTCCTGGGTTGTAGCAGTGACATGGCGGCTGGGCGCACACAATGGGGGACAGTATGAGTGTCGCTCCGCAGATCAGATGTCAGCAGTTCCCAGCAGTGGAGAGGAGCAGATCAGTGCTAACACAGTTAGAATGGTAGAAGTAAAAGGGTTTAATTATATAGGGAATGAAAGGTGATTGCAGACATATAGCACTATCTCTCCCAGTGTGTGTGTGTGTTTGCAAAAAAGCTGTGCTCCATAGATCATTACACTTATAGTTTAATCTTGAATCATTTTTAATTTTTGATATTCCACATTTCTAATTGAGCCCTTTAAATTCATGTCCATGTGAACTATGATAATGTATATACATAATAGAGGAAGGGGGTTATCTGTTAGCTGCAATTCACATTTCACACTGCTGACACTGTTAGATAAGTAGTTGTCAAGCAAAAGAACCTCTGAGTGGCGCTGCTGTTTCCGAGGATAGGTGTAATGAACCAAATCCGGAGAAGTATAGGTTTAAAAAGCTGGAAGGTTTATTGTAAAACAATAAAAACAATAAAACCAATACGGGATAAGATTACGCGTTTTGGGGGAGACACCCCCTTCTTCAGATCAGTGTCCCTGAAGAAAGGGGTTGCTCCCCCGAAACCAATACAGGATAAGATTACGTGTTTCAGGGGAGCCACCACCTTCTTCAGATCAGTGATCTGAAGAAGGGGGTGGCTGCCCCGAAACGCGTAATCTTATCCTGTATTGTTTTTATTGTCTTTGTTGTTATACAATAAACCTTCCAGCTTACTGTCTGGCAGGTAAGTACTAAAATCCCATCACCTTATGGTGGATAACCCCTTTAATAAAGTTTACCGGTCATTTCCCGTGTAAATAATATAATGTTGTCTGAATGGCTCAATGCCATCAGGTTTGACACGGTCGCTCATTTTGATAAGGTTTGGGGTCCTTGGACTGACTCATCTCGTGCAGCTGATATGTCATATCTTTCGCTCTAATACCTACCTTGCTAATCTACTCTGTGTTATTTTACATTATCCAGATCACTTTCCCTTCCTTCCCTTTTAGTTTTTGATGACCTCCCTTTACTGTTCTAGCTCATATTATTATTTTCTGCCTACATTTAAGGAGTACCCCTCCATTGTCCCTCCCATCTACCTTTCTTTTATCTGCCTCCTCCGGATTCTCTATATTTCCCTATATCGTTTTATTGTTATGTATAAGTGGCATTTTTGCTACTATTGTTGAATTCTTTTGTTTATGTCTTGCATTTTAGGCAGATTTTGGCATTTTTATTATTCTTTGCTGCCAATTGTATCCTTTTGACACTAAAGTGTCCTGTCAATTACAAAAACTTTTGACATGTCCTAGGGACATGTTAAAAATTTTCATAGTTCTGGGTCTGTGTTCAGATTGCGAACGATGAAGAATTAACCAAGAGAGAGGCGTAGAGGTGCACAACGCTCTCGCTACTATGGCCCATATTTATCAAAGAATGTCTGCGGTAGAGATATTTTCCCACGTTTATTTGAGTGGTGGGTTTGACTAGCGTGCATCTTATTTATCAAGGATTATCAAGGATGATGAATTTTGCGCAGCTCTGCTGTGGTGGGATAAGCTCTACCACATACACTTTTTTCTAGACACTTGTGAGGGAGGGAAGTAGACACTTTCACGGGTCCTGAATTTGGCAGGTTAGGTGTTTTTACTTACTTTCACAGAGCTGCCGGGACGTTTCTTCTTGCATTTTAGACGCTACAATCAAATTTGATTGCGGTGTCTAAGGGGTTAAAGCCGGGCATCACCGTGATCGGTGATTTCTGGCATTAGAGATGGGTCCTCATGGCAGATAGCTGCCCGGACCACCCAGCTATGACCCGCGCTCAGCTCCTGATCGCATGTCATAGAAGGGGAGTGGGACGCTGTCATCCTCAAGAGGTTAAAGGGGTATTCCGCCCCTAGACATCTTATCCCCTATCCAAAGGATAGGGGATATGATGTCAGATCGCCGGGGTCCCGCTGCTGGGGAGCCCTGGGATCCCCGCTGCGGCACTGCGCTATCATTACTGCGTAGAGCGAGTTCGCTCTGCACGTAATGATGGGCAGTACAGGGGCCGGAGCATCGTTACGTCACGGCTCCGCCCCTTGTGATGTCACGGCCTGCCCCTTTCAATACAAGTCTATGGGAGGGGGCGTGGCGGTCGTCACGCCCCCTCCCATAGACTTGCATTAAGGGGACGGGCTGTGATGTCACGAGGGGCGGCGCCATGACGTCACGCTGCTCCGTTCCCTGTATCGCCCGTCATTACGCACAGAGCGAACTCGCTCTGTGCTGTAATGATAGCGCAGTGCCGCAGCGGGGATCCCGGGGGTCCCCAGCAGCGGGACCGCGGCGATCTGACATCTTATCCCCTATCCTTTGGATAGGGGATAAGATGTCTAGGGGCGGAATACCCCTTTAAAGGTTGAATTGCGGAAGGTAGAAGTGATTCTCACGCCTACTGGTAGGTGGTGTAGCTTTGTGCCTAAAAAAGTACTTTTGCGCACAAAATAGGGACTTTTTACAAAAGTCGCAAATGATAAATACGTGACCACTGCAGGGTTAAAAAAAAAAGTTCTACAGGTAGGCAAAAATAGTAAAACTGTCTATATCAAAAGGCGCATAAAAGTCTCAAAATATACTGCTTGCGCCTGAACTGCGCCTAAACATAAACAAAAAAAAAATGCTCTAAAAGCAATGATAAATCTCCCACTATGTGTCTATAAGACATGGACAACCCCATAGACACGCATTGCAAGTCTGTCCAGGTCAAGTGACACAGAGGCAGGAGAGAATCCCAACCAAAGTAAATGGCGTGCGGGGGAGCGGGCGGTGCTGGAGACTCAGGTAACGGGCCGTATCGCGCGCATGCGCGCGATACGGCCTGTTACCTGAGTCTCCAGCACACGCCCGCTCCCCCGCATGCCATGTACTCGTGGAGGATGGAATAAAGACACATATTTATCTGGTCAGTGCTCCGTTTCTACTTTGTTCTCTTAAAGTGATGTGTACTGCCTAGCACTTTTCAAGTTGAGCGCTACATTACCGGACAGGTGTCATAAAATTGCTGTGGTGTGAATACTGTTACAACGCTGCACTAGCCAGGTTCTATACAGAAAGGTGCAGGGTCCATTCTTTTTACATTGGACTGATAAAATAAGATTGAAATACCATTGTTATGACTGCTGGAACTTAAAGGGAACACCAATCGGGAACCTCTGCTCAAGAATAAGTCATGAATTTAAGTTTGCCGGGGGGGGGGGGGGGGGCTAATCTGTAAAACACCTGCTGATTTCAAGAATGAAGACTTCTGTATCCCCTCTTGATTTTCTCCTTGCATAGCAGAGCTTCAGGCCACCCAGCCATGCAGTGAATGGAGCTTTACTGGAGAGAGGTCCCTTTGCAGGATAAATAGTAAAGGGGATACACCAGTGGTACTCCTGTCTGGGCATTTATGGCATATCCTCTGGGACTCGCACCTTTCTATCATGAAATTGAGGATCCCCGTCCACTTTCAGCCTGGATGTAGCCACCATAGGGGGTTTGGAAGACAAAAACACAGTTTTTAAGTTGCCATAGACATTATTAGTCGTTGGGTAAACAGCGTAACACTAGAATTTACACGATTTCAGTATCTCCAGTGCTAAAGGAATAGAGTAGCTCGAGATTCCAAACTGTTTAACCAACTCCCTATAACTTCTGATTGCTGTAACCAGGCTGAAGGTCACAGGAGGGCCTAATTCTCGATTTAGATAGGTGCAGCTCCCAGAGGAAATTTCAGAAGTGTCCAGATGAAAATACCCCTTTAATCTCTATGGGATGAGCAATTGCAAGTGCCCTCTGACTCCACTTAGATTAAATTGTTTAAGGGAACCAACCTCAGTGAAAACATTGATGGGATTCCATTGTTTATAGTGGACTGGAGCTGAGATCTGTATTGGACTTAAAGGGGTACTCCTGGTGCCAGAAAGTGAAACAGATTTGTAAATCACTTCTATTAAAAAATCTTAATCCTTCCAGTACTTTTTAGGGGCTGTATACCATTAGCTCTACCCCTTTAATAGAGCTAAAGGAGTTGAGACCCCCTTTATTAGATCACTCTTTTTCAGGACATATTAAAGAGGGTGTCTACAGTCTACCCCTTTCAATTTAAAGTACATTATTTGCTAATAATACTTTCTGCAGAGTTCCGTAGAAAGTATTTCTTGCTTTGCTGGTCAGTTTATCACAATTGCTTCACAATTAGATGACGAGGAAAGGAAAATTAGATCATACAAAATCATTGCACAGATTATGAGGGAACAGATGTTGGCAGAATGATGTTATATTACTCAGTTAATAGCAGGTTATTCCATTAATTATTGCTCCCAGTGGAGCGGGATCACAGAATTGAAGCAACAACATCAGAATGTTTAGCTGAACAGACACCAACAAAGTGTCAATTACAAGATACAGCCAAAATCCTAATAGAACTAAACAAAGAGATCCCATTGGAAATGATCATTTTGGTGATAAATTCATCAGATAATTGTTCATTTATAACAATAATTTGTTTTCCCATAGTCCTTACAGCAGCACAGATGGGTTAATCTACCATCTCTACTGGTAGGACCAGTGGAACTTTTTTTCTAAAATATAGGTAAATTAAGTAGTTAATTAATTAACAAAACTTATTAGCTCCCCTATAAACAGGAAGACCACCCCCAGCACAGATTAGGATTTAATGAGGTACTCTGCTGACACAGCGTTAGGAACGTTTTGTTCCAAACGCTGGGTGCGGCTGCAAGAGGTCATTACGTCATGGCCAGGCCCCTTGTGATGTCATGCCACGCCCCCTCAATGCAAGTTTATGGGAGGGGGCATGGCATCTGCCACACCCCTCCTATAGACTTGCATTAAGGGGGCGTGGCAGTGACATCACGGGCGTTGCAGTGACGTCACGACCCCTTGCCCACCGCACCCAGCATTCTAAACGAACGCTGGGTGATGCACAGAGATCGCGGGGGTCCATAGCTGTGGGATCCCAGCGACCAGACATCTTATCCACTATCCTTTGGATAGGGGATCAAATGTCTAGGGGCGGAGTACCCCTTTAACAAGAAGAAGCCCAATATGGGAGGACTCTCATGCAGAGTTGAACGTAAAACTGCTCGCCCAGAGGCTGTGTACTGAGGAACTCTGGCATCTAAACGATAGTGGGAAATAAAAGAACTCAAAGAACTAGCCTTGCAGATTAGGTCCTGTGGTACAGATCTTCAGACCTTATGGCAGTACCTGAAATCAGTGGCGTAGCGTGGGTTGTCAGCAGCCGGGGCAAGGCAAGTCATTTGCGCCCCCTAGCCCATGGATTTTAGCACTCGAGTCTCTTCCACTAGATTAGTTAAAGAAGACCCTTACCCCCTAAGCACATGTATTGTATGTTATGAAAATACTGATGTAATTAAAGTAAAATGAATCTAAATACAAGTTTATTTTCAAACACTTTATTGAGTGCAAACATTACACATTCTCCACATTTTCAGCAGGTCTATGAATACAAATCTGCAAATGTAGTAACCTAGCATGGGCCGTGCTATTATATGTCGTCTCACAACCATCGTAAACGACAAAAAATATCAAGAACAAAAACTAAACATCAAAAGTGGAAAGTGTCCAGTGGATGAAGTGTAACAACCTAGTAGTTAACTGACAGTTCCCACTAACCACTTCTTTAATAAGGCAGCTATCTTTATCAAAGCCCTGGGAATTAATATCTTAAAAGTCATGATTTATGGAGAACTGGAGGCGTGTGGCGGTTCTGGCCTTTACTATACTGCACTTGCAGGATGAGATAAGACAATTAAGACTTTAGACTACATTTTGAGATTTGACTTGAGACTGACTTGACTTGTTACTAACTGGACTTGAGACATACTTGACTGTGGAAAACTTGCATATTCTTTGAAGCACATTCACGCTCTCCAGCACGCGAGACATCTCTGAGACATCTGAAACTCCAGAAGTTAGTCTGTTACTTTGGACAGGCCACCCAGAGGATTCCCTAACCTAGTCCTTCCTTTGCTAGAGGGCCCATCAACTTTGTTCTTGTCCCTAAAGCATCCACATATGTTCATATTACCCCTGTTGCGGGACACGCCATAAGGTTCCAGCTTGTTTCCTGAACCTGAAATATTGTTTTGGATGCAGACTCCCACTAAATTTGTGACAGATGCTGCTGAGTGATGGTAATCCTTCTATGGCTAAGGCCAGACCATGACTAAAGTGTGCTTTAGGTCCCTCCCCTGTCCTTGGGGACTGGGGTGGAAACAGGACAGCCCTTAGGCCTGAATTGGCTGAAGGGTGGACATGTGAGATGTTACCAGATTTACACAGTGAAAATAAGCATTATAAGGATTTTGGGAACAGACAGTTAATCCCTTGCACTACAGTTAGACTCAGTACATGCAGGATACATATAAAAGCATGAAAAATACACATATACACATGCATAAAAACACATTTAAAGACATATGGGGGAGATTTATCAAAACCTGTCCAGAGGAAAAGTTGCTGAGTTGGCCATAGCAACCAATCAGATCGCTTCCTTCATTTTTCAGAGGCCTTTTCAAGAATGAAAGAAGCGATCTGATTGGTTGCTATGGGCAACTCAGCAACTTTTCATTTGGACAGGTTTTGATAAATCGCCCCCATAGACCTGAAATTAAGCTTTGGACCTTTGAGGAAACAGCCACCCAAACAGTGTTCTTGGTAGCAAAGGATCACCACGATCCTGGATACCACAGCCGCACATCTCCTGCCTTGTCCACCATGTTCCATACTGTATTGCTGTTACTACTACTATTACTACTACTAGCCTTACACAGCCAGACATCTCCTGCCTTGTTCATCATGTTCTATACTATACTGCTACTACTACACTACCCTTATACAGCCCACATCTCCTGCCTTGTCCATCATGTTTTATACTGTACTACTACTAATACTAGCTTTACATACTGTACTGCTGCTGCTGCTGCTACTACTACTAACCCTACACAGCCATCTTTCTCCTGCCTTGTCCATCATGTCCTATACTGTATTACTACTACTACTTCTACTACTATTACCCTTACACAGCCGCACATCTCCTGCCTTGGCCATAATGTTTGATACTGTACTACTACTACTTATACTAGCTTTACATACTGTACTGCTGCTGCTACTACTACTAACCCTACACAGACATCTTTATCCTGCCTCCTCCATCATGTCCTATGTTGTATTAGTACTACTACTACTACTATTGCCTTTACACAGCTGCACATCTCCTGCCTTATCCATCATGTTTCATACTGTACTACCACTACTACTACTACTAATACTAGCTTTACATACTGTACTGCTGCTGCTGCTGCTGATGCTACTACTACTAACCCTACACAGCCACCTTTCTTCTGCCTTGTCCATCATGTCCTATACTGTATTACTACTACTACTACTATTACCCTTACACAGCCGCACATCTCCTGCCTTGTCCATCATGTCCTATACTGTATTACTACTTCTACTACTATTACCATTACACAGCCGCACATCTCCTGCCTTGTCCATCATGTTTGATACTGTACTACTACTACTTATACTAGCTTTACATACTGTACTGCTGCTGCTACTACTACTAACCCTACACAGACATCTCTATCCTGCCTCCTCCATCATGTCCTATGTTGTATTACTACTACTACTACTACTACTACTATTGCCTTTACACAGCTGCACATCTCCTGCCTTATCCATCATGTTTCATACTGTACTACCACTACTACTACTACTAGCTTTACATACTGTACTGCTGCTGCTGCTGATGCTACTACTACTAACCCTACACAGCCACCTTTCTTCTGCCTTGTCCATCATGTCCTATACTGTATTACTACTACTACTATTACCCTTACACAGCCACACATCTCCTGCCTTGTCCATAATGTTTGATACTGTACTACTACTACTACTAATACTAGCTTTACATACTGTGCTGCTGCTGCTACGACTACTAACCCTACACAGCCATCTTTATCCTGCCTCCTCCATCATGTCCTATACTGTATTACTACTACTACTACTACTACTACTATTGCCCTTACACAGCCGCACATCTCCTGCCTTGTCCATCATGTTTCATACTGTACTACTACTAATACTAGCTTTACATACCGTACTGCTGATGCTACTACTACTAACCCTACACAGCCACCTTTCTCCTGCCTTCTCCATCATGTCTTAAACTATATTACTGCTAATACTACTACTATTACCCTTACACAGCCACACATCTCCTGCCTTGTCCATCATGTTCCGTACTATACTGCAGACCTACTGCAGCAGTACACATAGTTAATTCATTTGAAAGAACGCCAGATTAATGCTCCACAGTCCTAAGGCACTTTATTGTACCGGTAAGCATAGTAGATCAAATGATGAACGTTTTACTGCCCATCTTGCATCAGCTGGAGTTTACTGAACATCAGTTGGCTGTTGCTGAATATACAGCAAAACTTAGTATCAGATACAGGAGGCTGTATGTATGGGGGATTATCCATGTATAGGATTATGGTCCCCTTATTTGGAGTGATGTACTTTTGATGTGTTTTATGAGTTTTACTGGTTTAGATGTGTATATATTGTATATTGTGTGTTTATTTTTATTGTATGTTATGTACATATATTACTCTTATACACTGAAATAATACATACATTTAGGTGCACTACTGTGGTAGATGTAGACAGTGACATATGACTAACCCTAATGATGTTAAAATTTGAGACATTATCCAGTATATCCTTATATGAAGGACATACCTGAGTCCGCACACCAATGCCAAGGTTTCTCAGGTGGCACGGGACCTAACACTAAACCTACCTGTGATGTATGGGCAATACCAGGGGCCAGTGGGCAATTATAGCGGCATTAGGTCCGACTCACAGCCTGCTCCCATCTTGTACATGGCGGTTTATAAACTCCAAATCTAATGCTCCTTAATCACTATTATAGGCAGCATTTTGGTGCATCTGTGAGGCCAGCAACATAGCAGCCTACTTGGGTGGGGCTCATAGCCTTCCTCCCTCCTCCCATTGTATGTCTGCTTAGCCGCACTGGAGTGAACTGGGAGCAGGCTGTGAGTTGAACCGGATGCCGCTGTAATTGCCCACTGGCACCTGGTATAGCTTATACGGCACAGGTAGGTTTAGTTTTAGGTCCTGTGCTACTTGAGAAACCTTGGCGTTGGTGTGCGGGCTCAGGTATGTCCTTCATATAAGGATATACTGGCTAATGTCTAAATTTTAACATCATTTTGAGGGTTAGTCATATGTCACTGTCTACATCTACCACAGTAGTGCACCTACATTTATGTATTATTCTATATGTTACACATCCACACCTTTCATCTGGTGTAGGAGGCCCTTGTGGCACTTGTAGTCTGCTGCAGGCACAACTGCATTTGGGGTTCAGCATTTCCTGCCATTTGAAACCACGTTTTTTTCTTGTTGTTCAAACCTTATACAGTGAACACATACTGGTCAATATACTCATTATCCAAATAATGCTACCATAAAACCACCAAACATAGTAAACACAATATAGACCTAAAATACTCAGTTAAAACTGTCTTTCTCTGTCCTGATAATACAGCTTTATACTTCCCCATTTGGGTCAACATAATGCCTATACAGCTGATTTAATACGCCCACATAGAGCCTAAATGATATGAAATCATTGCTGTCTAAAAGAGGCCACATAATACTAACATATAGCCACAAAAAGGACATCAAATAGTGTTGCTTCTAGACCTATGTCTTCACGGGGTGGCTAGGAACTGGGGACCCTGCTGGGATCTGCACAGTATCTGTGGTGGGTCCACACAGTAGAAGTAAATACTCTTTACCAGTCAATCTATACTGATCCTCTGCGCACTAACTATAAAATATTATGCTAGTTATTCTTGCTCCCTCTGGATCCTCCGCAGACTGACTACCTATGGTATTACTTGGCTCACACCTGAGCAATCTGTAAGTCTTCATTACTTGTCTGTTTCTGTAATTATTGTCAAGGGCTTGGTTAGCTACCACCGAGAGCAGTAAGTGACTGTATCCTCCCAAATTAATTGAATAATGCAGCATTTTAAATGAAACATCTGCTTAGGAATACATTGTGCATAACGTGATCTATTATCTGTGGAGACCATCTTCTGGCAATCCTCCCAGATGTAAGTGGACCAGGTCCAAGAGAGATTCCATAATGGTGGCTGTAGGGGACGAAGATTGGCTACTCCCCAAGGGTCTAGAAATAGACTTGAGGGATAAGTGCTGTATCTCTGGGTATCTGGGTTCCTGCCAAAGCTCCTTCAAGATAAAACACATGGCCTATGTGGAGACCGTCTGCTCTTCTTCAGCCTGTTGTTCTTAATGGAAATTACCCGCTTCTGCTCTGTCCGGACATGGTGAATTGTACACAACAAATAACATGCAGCTTGGATACTCTCAGCTTGGAGCACAGAATCTCACAATATCAAAAATATATTAGTAGTCGAAAAAGGATGCAGGGTCTGTGGTAGATTTCAATGTAGACTTTTATTGTCCCGAATAGACATAATACAAGTTTAAGGAATTCCCTCATTAAAAACATAAATAAATCAGGATAAACAAAAAGTTGAGAAACCCAGACAAGGTCCTTTTTATGGGAAGAGGGTGCGGTCTACTTCACCTTTAACCAGGGAATGATAAAGCCCTTTGCTGTGGTTGATCCCTACAAGAAAGTCTTCTTTATTACTCCATATTTAAATGAGCACCATCAGATCTGAAAACTTTTTATATGTTGTTACTGATGAAGACTAAAGACCTTTTGTAATATGATTATTTAAAATATTTTGAATATTTATTAAAGAAAGCGGCTCCTGAAAATCCCACCACTAGGGGTCCTCATACTTACTGAGACACTAACCAGTTCTGCAGCACACCCCTTCCACTGAGAGGATTTCTAACATTGTGAGCCAATGAAAATAGGTATTTTTTTATAATAAATATAGGTGATAGAGGCATAAAAATTACAGTACAGACCAAAAGTTTGGACACACCTTCTCATTAAGAGTTTTCTTTATTTTCATGACTATGAAAATTGTAGATTCACACTGAAGGCATCAAAACTATGAATTAATACATGTGGAATTATATACATAACAAAAAAGTGTGAAAATGTCATATTCTAGGTTCTAGCCACCCTTTGCTTTGATTACTGCTTTGCACACTCTTGGCATTCTCTTGATGAGCTACAAAAGGTAGTCACCTTAAATGGTCTTCCAATAGTCTTGAAGGAGTTCCCAGAGATGCTTAGCACTTGTTGGTCCTTTTTGCCTTCACTCTGCGGTCCAGCTCACCCCAAACCATCTCAATTGGGTTCAAGTCCGGTGACTGTGGAGGCCAGGTCATCTAGCGCAGCACCCCATCACTCTCCTTCTTGGTCAAATAGCCCTTACACAGCCTGGATGTGTGTTTGGGGTCATTGTCCTGTTGAAAAATAAATGATGGTCCAACTAAACGCAAACCGGATGGAATAGCATGCCGCTGCAAGATAATGTGGTAGACATGCTGGTTCAGTATGCCTTCAATTTTGAATAAATCCCTAACAGTGTCACCAGCAAAGCACCCCCACACCATCACACCTCCTCCTCCACACCAGCACACCTGTGAAGTGAAAACCATTTCAGGTGACTACCTCTTGAATCTCAACAAGAGAATGCCAAGAGTGTGCAAAGCAGTAATCAAAGCAAAAGGTGGCTACTTTGAAGAACCTAGAATATGACATATTTTCAGTTGTTTCACACTTTTTTATGTATTTAATTCCACATGTGTTAATTCATAGTTTTAATGCCTTCAGCGTGAATCTACAATTTTCATAGTCATGAAAATAAAGAAAACTGGTTGTTCCCCATGCCCAGCCTAAGCAGTGGTGATTCCTTTCTGGGAGCGGTGAGCTGACATATTCACTTTCTGCTGCCTTCTTCCTGTTCTCCCTCCTCTTATCACTACTAAAAGTTCCATGCCTTAAAAAGTACCTACCACCATAAAAAACTAAAGACATATCACTATGTTATGTCAGAAGTTTTCCAAAGTATTGCTCAAATAGTATCTATATGTTGGGGTCTGGCCACCACATGGCTACCACTCTTCAATATAACATAAAAGGCATTGCCAGGACACTCATCTCCTCCCTATCACACTCCATACTTATTTGTGCTTACACCCTTTATTTCTGTCTGTGACCTCCCATGGTCAGGACTTGTTTTAATATGTCTCAAACTGGACATTCTTCTAAGACCTTTATGTTAGGATCAGGAGTGAACTATAATCATAACCGGCTAGTTTTAGTAGGGTTATTCCCTTATTTTGGCGCACTGTGTCTGCGCCAATGTGCGACAGTGTGCACCAGGAAACTCTGACAAACCCAACATTGCATTGTTAAACGCTGAAAAAGGGGCATGGTCGCAAAGGGGGTGCGACCCAAAAAGGAGCGTGGTTTCATAGCCCAAGCTAAGTACTATTGAATTCACAGAAATTCCTATGAATAAATGGCTGGAAATTTCCACTTGGAAAAAGCTGGTCAGAATTTCCTGACTTGTTAATCTGTGACTCCCCATAGTAAATAGAGAGGAATCCTGCAATTCTGAAACAACATTTTACATTAGTAAAAACCCAACACACAGTAAATGAGGGCCATTGTTTGGACTTTGTATGGCATGACCATGTAGGTTCTGTAAGGAAGTAATACTTAAATACTTTATAGTATTTAGTCATTATAATGTGCTACAATGCAGCCTGTATATGGCAGTATTATCTTGGAACTATGAGGCACTATTATGTGGTCTGTTATTACAAGAACATGTAAAAATACCACTTTACTTGTTGCCCACACTCCATTTTCTCAGGAGGGGTCCCATAGGTTACCCTGTAGGTCACATGTCACTGGTACCTTCCCTTGTTACAGTCACATGAAAACAGTTCTTAAGGTATATAACATTTTATGTACAATGCATTACATAACATAGGAACTTAGGATTTATTATACAAGACACAGGTGCAGGGGGGGGGGGCAGGAGTCACAGAATGCAGTCTGCCTGACAAGGCAGCTAGGTTACATGGGGGGCAACTCCTGTATTGGGCCACCACAAACTCCCCCTCTTAATAACAGCCGTCCTCGGCACCCAGTCCTGGAGGGCGGACACTGGGTGATAGTTATAGCAATAACAGTTCCTGGGGCACTTCAGAAATGTCCTTCTCAGGGCTGGTGAACAAATAACTGGGGAAGAGTCCATGTGGCATTGATGGTAATGTCCTTACATGCTCAGTTTATGACAAGGGTATTTGAGAACTGGGATTATGAAACTTGTGGAATTTTTAAGACTTGCAACTGCATACGTGAACACATATTTATTTGGATTGGGCTGCCGTAGGCTTTTTACCCAAATGCCTTAGCTGCTGGGGCCCTTCGGCTATAGCTACTTCTCCCTAGAACATTATATAAACAGATACATATTTTCTGACAATATATACCCATTTTTACCTACATACATAGTAGCTCTGTCTCTGCACGTGTTTACCTAGGCTTCCAGGAGAACTCTCCAACTAGTAGAGCACCCTGTACACGATGGACAGGAAAATAATTAGACATAAGACATTACTGACTATTATGGACTGGGTAATATGCATTGGTTAGCTACAGTCCTGACTAGACATAACATTTGATTAGTTATATACACAAAATACTAGGTATACTATAGACTTATCTGTACATGAACTGAAATTAGCATTATTTATGCTTTACTGACTATTTGTATACCATGCAGGGATAACTTTTATACAACAGTATTATTATTCTCTGTACCTAGCTGGTAACTATCCCTGTGTAGACCTTTGGGATCTGCACAACACCACCTCTGGAGAATCAGGAACCCTCTGAGCTTCTGGAGCTTCAGCTGGCTATTCTTCAGCAAACTCAGGAGCTGGAATTGGTTCAGAACTTGCTGGACTCAGGATCGCTGGCACTTGTACCAGAGACATTGGAGACATTGTTGGTGCTCTGGAGACAGGTGTATAAGCTGGAGCCAAGTGTGATAGAGCAGGGACTGGAGTGTTGACTAACGTTGGTTGACTTAGTCCTGGAGACACATAGAAGAATGCTGGCTGATTTGGAGAAAACATGGGGAAATCCATGGAGGGTGGATCCCCTCGCCAGGGACATACTCCCATGCTGGTCGGACATCTGGTGGGAGTTGGTGATGGAAGTACTGGCAAATCTTCTTTTTGACAGACTTTGATAAGAATTCGGTGAACGACTTGTGGCTCATACCCAGGCTTCTGCACTTCATACACATTGGACTCCCAGATGGAATCTAATTTGTTTGTTCTCGGGAACTTCCGTAGCAAGACTTTATCACCCACCTGGAGTGGTTTGGCGGAGGCATGGCGGTTGTGGTCTTCTTGTTGTCTTTGTCAGGCTTCGCCCATTTTCATGCTGACAACCTCTTTGGTCTCTTGAATTCTTCTCTGATGATCAGAAACCCCTCATGCTTGTGGAGAATTGTTGATCGGTGCCTGCAACCCAAATATCCAGTCTTTCGGCAGTTGCCCATGCCCCCATAACTTGACTTTCATCTTGTAGAGTCTTCCAGGTGTCCAGGTCTTCTTTAACATTTTCGGACCGGACTGTTGATAAAATGGGGGCATCTCCACGTCTTCCCACACGTCTTCAACAGGTGGTTCTTCGCCATGGGTCATCTGAGACAGTACATCGGCATTGACGTTTGACTTGCTGCTTCTGTACTTGATGGTGAAACTGTAATTGGCTAATCTTGTAGACCATCGCTGTTCAATAGCACCTATCTTGGCAGTATTTAGGTGAGCCAGCGAGTTATTATCCGTGTAGACAGTAAATGGTGTGGCAGCCAAATAATCTTTGAACTTTGCTTTCACGGCCCATACCAGGGCGAGAAGTTCCAATTTGAATGAGCTGTAATTGGCATCGTTCTTCTCTGCTGCTCGCAGGTTACAACTGGAGTAGGCAATCATTCTCACTTGCCCATCTTGAACTTGGGACAGGACAGCTCCCAGACCTTCAAAACTGGCATCAGTATATAGCCAGAACGGCTGACTGTAGTCTGCTATACGCCAAGATGAGTGGTTCTGTCAGCAGACTTTTAAGAGCTCGGAACGCTGTCTCTTGCTCCTCGGCCCATTCAATAGGTAGTTTTCCATTGTAATTCTCCTTCGCCGTACCCCGTAGGAGAGCTGTGAGGGGTTCTGCATTTTGGGGTGAAGTGTGGGATGAAGCGGCGGTAGTAGCCGGCGAATCCTAGGAAACTCCTGACATCTTTCACCATGTGCGGGGTAGGCCAATTCTTGACAGCATCCACCTTTTCAGGATTTGGCTGAACTTCCTCTGTGCTGACAACATGGCCCAGGTAATGGACTTGCTCCCTGAGAGCAGTGCTGAGCTTGTCTGTGTCCCAACTGCAGTCTGAGATTTAGGACTCCAGCATGAGTCTGAAATCTAGAAAAAAAAAGTCTTGCAGCCAGGACTGGTAGGGAGACCCCTAGTGGTCATTTTTTCAAAGTGGAAAATTAAATAGAAGCATATTTTTAATAACATGTTATTGGAAAGTTATTCTGCATACATTAAGCTATAATATATTAAAAGTCAATCACAGCCGGAGTCACAGCCGGAGCATCTATGGTGTTGACAGGGGGAGCGCTCTCCCCTTGTTCTCCAACGGCGGCACCACAATACAATCGTGGGTCGCTGTTGGTTGCTATGGCAGCAGGAGGTCAGATCATGACCTCCTGTATGCCTGCTACAGGCACAGGCTGTAGTGTCTGCAGTTCAATAGGTCATACTGTGCTACAGTACAAATGTATTGAGGCATAGTATAACCTGTAAAAAGTGTAAAAAAATAAAATAAAAAGTTCTTCAATAAATGTATGAAGTGTAAAAAAAAATAAAAAAATGCCCCTTTCCCAATAAAAGCCCTGTATTATCACCAAAAAACATCAAAAACACAAATCATATACATAATAGGTATAGCCACATCCGTAATGACGTGTACTATAAAACTATAATGTAAATTATCCCGCACGGTGAACGCCGTAAAAAAAACCATTAAAAAAGCGCAAAATTCGCCAATTTTGGTACAAATAGCGGAATAAAAAAGATCAAAAGGTAGCACATAGTACAAAAATGGTAACAATAAAACGTGCAAGTTATGGTTGTTGGAAAATGAATGGCAGAAAAAGAATTTTGCTCAGAAAAGGAAAAAGAACATAGAAAGCCATATAAAATGGGTATCGCCATAATCGTACTGACCCACAGAATAAATATAACATCACTTTTACTGCACAGTGTACACCATATAAATAAAAATAAAAAACGCCAGAAATTTTCCAGTTTTTCACAATATTTTGAAGTTTTTCACAAAAAATGCTTCATGTGTCAGCAAAAATGCACCAGTTATATAAAGTAAAATATGTCACGAAAAAACAATTTCAGAATCGCTCTGCTCAGAAAAAGCATTCTAAAGTTATTACCATTTAAAGAGATACATGTCAAATAAAAAAAAAAATGGGTCGGTCCTTAAGGGGTTAAGAGAACTGATGAAGTGCTGGGGCAGCTCCAGTTTGACTGATGGGGGTACTACAGTGGGCACTCCCCCTCTTTTTTGCAGGTAACCTGTGATGAACAGTAGTGTTGAGCACGAATATTCGAAATGCTAATTTTTATTGCGAATATCGGCACTTCGCGATTTCCCAAATATTTAGAATATAATTATATATATTCGTAATGACAATTTTTTTTAATGCAAATGTTTTATGCAAAGTTATGCTAATATTGGCACTTCCAGACTTGACACTGATCCCTCCCTTCTTTTAGGTGAAAGATATAATCGCGCATGCGCACTATAACTATAGTTACATACATAGTTAGTACGGTCGAAAAAAGACATATGTCCATCAAGTTCAACCAGGGAATTGAAGGGTAGGGGTGTGGCGCGATATTGGGGAAGGGATGGGATTTTATACTTCTTCATAAGCATTAATGTTATTTTGTTCCAGAAATGTATCTAATCCTGTTTTAAAGATGTTAATTTTTCTTGCTGTGACCAGTTCCTGAGGTAGACTGTTCCATAAGTTCACAGTTCTCATGGTAAAGAAGGCGTGTCGCCCCTTGAGACTAAAATTTTTCTTCTCCAGGCGGAAGGAGTGCCCCCTCGTCCTTTGGGGGGGTTTAACCTGGAACAGTTTTTCTCCATATTTTTTGTATGGGCTATTAATATACTTATATACGTTTATCATATCCCCCCTTAAACGTCTCTTCTCAGGACTAAACAATTGTAACTCCTTTAATCGCTCCTCATAGCTAAGATGTTCCATGCCCCATATTAGTTTAGTCGCGCGTCTCTGCACCCTTTCCAGCTCCATAGTGTCCCTTTTATGGACATGTGCCCAAAACTGAACAGCATATTCCAGGTGAGGCCATACCAATGCTTTATAAAGGGGGAGTATTATGTCCCTGTCCCTTGAGTCCATGCCTCTTTTTATACCTGACAATATCCTGCCGGCTTTGGAAGCAGCAGCCTGACATTGCATGCTATTCTGTAGTCTGTGATCTACAAGTACACCCAGATCCTTCTCTACCAGTGACTCTGCCAGTTTAATCCCCCCTAAGACATACGATGCATGCAGGTTATTAGTACCCAGATGCATAACTTTACATTTATCCACATTGAACCTCATTTGCCAAGTGGATGCCCAGACACTTAGTCTATCCAAGTCATCTTGTAACTTATGCACATCCTCTATAGACTGTACCGTGCTACAAAGCTTGGTGTCATCTGAAAAGATAGAAACAGAGCTGTTAATACCATCCTCTATATCATTGATAAATAAATTAAACAACAGCGGTCCCAGTACAGAACCTTGGGGTACACCACTAATTACCGGGGACCAATCAGAGTACGAATCATTGACCACCACTCTCTGGGTACGATCCATGAGCCAGTATACAACATGACAATAATGACAGATTCGGGCACCGGTGATTGATACTGATGATCGGTGGTGATTGCGGAGCCTGTGATGCAGCGTTGCTTTGTGGTTGACCTCCAGAGACGGGCGCAGCAGTCAGAATCTCCAAGATGGCTGCGCCCAGGGAACTTCCTGTCTAGGTCTGGTCAGCAAAATCATCCCCTGTGCAATGCAGGGTGGCTCTTTGGTTCCTCCTCGCTTGATTGAAGAGGCATCACCACTGGGGACTGACGTGGGCGGAGCTGCAACTGCTCGCACGCGCGGGAAACACTGGACCAGATTAACTCTTTTAGGTACAGAATCTATACAGTTCACAATAGCAGATAACAGTCTTTTCTTTTCCTCCCCCTCTATTTTACATGTGCCTTGGAATACAATGCCTTTTCAATGACAAAGTCCCGTTGCATAAGGCGTATACCCGTATCCTGTTTGTAGGACACCAAAAGTTATGGAGAGGGTGTGATGAGGGCAGATGGAATTACCCTAGGGGCAGATGGCGTTAACCCCTTGTGTTTGTGACCCCAGGGCGTTGTTTATCCTGTACACCGATGCCAAGTTATGGAACAACGGCAGTTTTACTGAGTCAGACAGGTGTAACAGTCTATACAGATTGGCTAGGCCCACGGAGGTGACCAGTGACTTCAGAGACCACAGGGCTTGCTGGTACTTATCTTGGACTTGAACAATTTGATGCAGGACCATGCTGACTTGAGACAGATTTACTTGAACTGATTATGACAGACTTTACCCCTTTTGTAGCTTACCAGCTTTTGATTTGGACCTGGGGGGTAGTGGACTTGTGGATCCGTGGCTGCGTGGTAGACTTTAGGCCTCCTCTGGACTCCAGACACACACCTAGGACTTGACCTTACTGCAACTCAACTAAGCAGGAAAAGAGCATTAGCTAGCTCCACCCAGGGCTTATATGGGGGAGACTCAGGATGGGTCCCATAGGTTACCCTGTAGGTCACATGTCACTGGTACCTTCCCAGATTTCAATCACATGACAATAGTTCTTAAAGGTATATAACATTTTATGTACAATGCATTACATAACATTGGCACATAGGATTTATTATACAAGACACAGGTGCAGGGGAGGGGGCAGGGATCACAGAATGGAGTCTGCCTGACAGGGCAGCTAGGGAACAAGGGTGCAACTCCTGTACTGGGCCACCACACCTGTTTTAGTGCCTTTGCATTACTATACTTCTAGTTTAGGGCGTACATGCCATAGAGGCACAGCATGTGGCCCCATGGGACCTCCGCAGTATGATCTAGCCCTTTGCTACTGACATACAAGAACCCATGCAAGGCTACCCTTTCCCTGTTTTCCAAAAGAACATTCTAGGTTATGTTTTTGCTATGGGATTCTTTCTTCTCGTATCCCATGTGGCACTATTATTTGTTCACCATTAGGTACTTTTACCTCCTTATTCATGTGAACCTATTAGAAAAATAATAGCATGCATAATGTCGATCTCTTATACCCTCACGTAAATTATTGGAGACTTTAATAACTATTTGTCTCCATACATAGATCAATTTCATGCCAAAACAGCCAATGTACACAAAATGCATACCCTATTGGCCCGGCTAATGGGGCTAATGGATGAATTTGGCTTGTGTGACCTTTGGCGGAGCAGAAATCCATGAACTTGTCAATTCTCCTGTTAATCCACCTCACACCGTTCCATCTCCGGAATAGATTTACCACTGAGCGCACGGACTGTCTTCTTACATTGAGTCTCCTACGAAGCGCGGAACCTGTCGGATCGTTCTCTGCTGTTCGTCTCTTAAATAAATGAGGAGTGAAGAATGGGGAGGCAGCGGTGGGGGCTACATCTTCTGGATATCTTTGGTAGATAGTAATAATAATCTAATTCTATAATTTTTGCACTGTTTTTACATAATCTGCAAATGTACATTATTTTAAGATAGTGTTCTCTGCAGGCACAGATACATTTGTAGACCATCCTAGAGCTGTTTACTACCCCCACAGTGGTCATTGCCTCCCAGCTGCGCTAGTCCCAGTGTATTGCTGATACCAGCCTACGGCATGGCAAGGGCAGACCCGAAATCTTACTGTTAACTATTTCATGCTCAATGTATATGTATTCACTGCCTATGCGCAGATATTTTCCATTTTTTCCATGTCTTGTGCATCTGACCTAATAATGCACTGGAAACTCAATTATCATGACTAATGACTGAAAGCCTGATAAGAATCCACGCTTCATTAAGATAAGATGAAAACAGAAGGAGGACGGATTCACAGCAAGTCACTTCAGAGTTAATTGCTTCTTTTCTTCAAAAATGCAGATGCAGCAGAGCCGAGTTTCCTAAAGGTAGCATAGCGCTGTTTGTCAGTATGCACTCCTTGTAATATCACTGTTTGGTAAGCCAAACACCAATCGTAATGTTATGGCATATCCTAATAGTATCCCATGACTCTATCAGATGGGAACACCTTAATGAGTAAGATTTACATAGCACAGCAGTTACAATGGGCTTTGCTTTATCTGGAAAACTGGTGCATTTTTGGTATTGCTTTATTGGCCCCAATGCAAAATCGATAACAGGCCCCACAACCTACCATGTGCCTTTGATAATGCCCTCCCTATAGCTATGCCACCTACTGCATGCTGGTCATCAGTGGCACACATACAAGAGAGGAGACTCCATATGAAAAATGACAATGGGGCCCCATTATGGTGCCAGGTTTTGCAGCACAGGGCAGAAGGGCACCTACGCCTTTACACAAATATACTCTTTCCATAATCCTCGGGCAGGGGTGGGATCCAGCCTATTCTTCCTTGGAGAGCAGGGGCAAACCGATGACTAAAATAACAGTGTATTGGGAAGAAGCAATAATCCAATCCTATCCCATTGTCATTGTTGTGACCAGGACACTCTCCAGTGTTTCCCACTGTCCACCCATGTGAGGTTAGAAGACATTTAGTGAGGGTGGAAGACATCATAGAGTACATCACTAGCTTGTCTTCTCCTTCACACACTTTATCCTGGGGCTACCAATGATGGAATGTCACATTTGCCCTTGGGTCAAATTCCAACTAATGCAGTTTACTTCTGGAGAGGTTGTTCTTCATAGTAGAAAGGGGATTGTAACAACTATGGCTCCTTTTAACATGGGCAAGTGACGGCTCGATGCGAGCGCTGATCAAATCGATGTGCACCCTACATGTATCCCCTACATAGCCCAATTATTGGAAGTGAAGGGCCGCACAAGCAATCACAGGGTTGTTCATACAATCGCTCACTTCCATTAATGTGGCCACGCAGCACAAAGCTGGCGACAAATGATGATCTATAGGGCTGCACTTCTGAACATTCAGCTGACAATTGAGCGTTTGCACATTTGTCAGTTGATCTCAGGGTCTTTTAAATTGAGCAATAATCAGCCCATATAGGGGCATTTAGACCAGGCCCCTACATTCCTAGGGCCCCATAGCAGCTGTACGGTTTACAGCCACGATACGTCCGTCCTTCCTGATCAATAAATGTCCAGTGCCGTTAATTACATCTGAAGATATGTGTCTCTCCGCAGTCTCTTTCCGTCTACCCACAACCCCCTCCTCCTCCATCTTCCCTTGGCACATGTCGAACTGCTTCTTTTCTAGTTCAATAATACAATGAATGAGACTTTGGGTCAATACATTTTAATTCGTTAAATGAAGAAAAATGCAGAATTGCAGAGTATAAAGATATTTATATACAGCGAGCTACAGCTACAGATCTTCCCGCTGCTCATCGCCCGCCATCTTCACCATAGAGGCTGTTTTACTTTCTTCTGCGCAGGATCCCTCCTTTATATTCTCGTTATTTGCTTTTCTATTGCTGTGGTCAGCACCAGTCAATAAGATTGTAATATTTTTATTTTTTTCCAAGTGACACAAATCTGCTCGGTATCAGTCTTTTTTAAAGGATTATTCACCATTAGGACTTTGCAGAGTATCATCCCACCTATGAATCTGCAGAGCATCTCTCCCACATTATGCTCATTATCTCCCCCCATTCATTGTTATACTATTTATACATATATGAGACTCACATAGTCGTGTCTACCCCACCAATAATTTATGTATCTAGAGGCAGCTGTGATGGGTGAACACCCAGCGGGTGACTATACACGGTATATTATCAAACCGAAACGCTACAATGAAGTCACTTAATGATAATAAAAACAAAGCAAATGTTATTGGTATACAGTAAAACCAAACACATATATAAGAGGAGGAAAAAACATAAAAAAAATTTGGCATCACCAGTGGACATGACTCATGCTGAGTATACAAAGCTAAATGAATGTATACAACGGCATGTAATGTGCATAAGCGCATAAAGGTGCAAGACAAGTAAAGTGCCGTGTGCTGATAATAACGAAGAGTGACAGGAATGTACAAAGTAGCAAATGATACCCACAAGTCCAATACTGAACAGTGCAATGCAGGGGCCGGGATGATGCCACTCCAACGTGCGTTTCGGCACGCTGACCTTCGTCCGGGAGAAATAATACCCACAAGTCCAATACTAAACAGTACTGTGCAGGGGCCGGGATGACGCCAAGCTAACGCTCGTTTCGACAGGCTGACCTTCGTCCGGGAGAACTCCCAGACGAAGGTCAGCGTGCCGAAACGCGCGTTGGAGTGGAGTCATCCCACAAGTCCAATACTGAACAGTACAAAGCAGGGGCTGGGATGACGCCACTTCAACGGCCATTAGGCACGCTGACCTTCGTCCGGGAGAAATGATACCCACAAGGCCAATACTGAACAGTTCAATGCAGGGGCCGGTCAGTGTGCCGAAACGCATGTTGGAGTGGCGTCATCCTTGCCCCTGCAGTGTACTGTTCAGTATTGGACTTGTGGGTATCATTTGCTACTTTGTACTTTCCTGTCACTCTTTGTTATAATCAGCACATGGCACTTTACTTGTCTTGCACCTTTATGCGCTTATGCACATTACATGCCGTTGTCTGCATTAATTTAGCTTTGTATACTCAGCACGAGTCATGTCCTCTGATTACCATCCTACTTCATGCAGGGTGTCCGGTAATGCCGCATTGTTTGATGTTTTTCCTCCTCCCATGTATGTGTTTGGTTTTAATGTATACCAATAACATTAGCTTTGTTTTTATTATAATTAAGTGACTCCATTGTAGCTTTTTTCGGTTTTGTAGTTTGTTGGGAGCTCACCTTATACTAATAGGCTTTACTTATATAGGGGGTATTACGGTAGCTTTTAATTGTGCTACATACCTACAACCCTATTTCTCTTCTGTCTCTTTCTTGGCTAATAAACGGACCAGCACGACTTTTCTTTATCTGGTCGTCACGTGTTTGCTGGTTTGTACCCCTTTACGGAAGATTTGGTTGAGTTATTATTTACAAGTTTTCAGTTCATGTCATCGTTGAGCCAGGGGGGGGGCGTCTCAAAACGGGGTGGCCAGGTACAGAGCAATGACTATGGACAGCATGCTGGCATGGTGCTGAGATATCCCGGCGTTGTGTTCATCTATCCTTAAGTCCGGTGCAAGGTTTGGATTGAGCTGTGACTGGAAAATAGAATAGAATTTAGAACATAGGTGCGATAGCCCCATAGAAGGCGCAGAGTCATATGGAACAAGTCGGCTCAGGGTTAACCCACTTTAGCATCTAGAGCTGTAAGGTGACACAACTACTCATCACACTTAGGTTGTCTTCCTGATATTGCGACGTGACAGAATGGCAGCGACTGAAGTGTGAATTTAATCTGGAAACCACAAGGACACTGGCAGAAGGGAGCATGCTGCAAATCCAAGAGTCGCGTTCCATAAATGAATAGTATGGATTGCTATGTGAGTCATTCTTGTGGGCACCATGCTATGTGAGTCATAATTGTGGGCACCATGCTATGTGAGTCATTCTTGTGGGCACCATGCTATGTGAGTCATAATTGTGGGCACCATGCTATGTGAGTCATTCTTGTAGGCATCATACTATGTGAGTCATTCTTGTGGGCACCATGCTATGTGAGTCATAATTGTGGGCACCATGCTATGTGAGTCATTCTTGTGGGCACCATGCTATGTGAGTCATAATTGTGGGCACCATGCTATGTGAGTCATTCTTGTAGGCATCATGCTATGTGAGTCATTCTTCTGGGCACCATGCTATGTGAGTCATTCTTCTGGGCACCATGCTATGTGAGTCATTCTCGTGGGCACCATGCTATGTGAGTCATTCTTCTGGGCACCATGTTATGTGAGTCATTCTTCTGGGCACCATACTATGTGAGTCATTCTTCTGGGCACCATGCTATGTGAGTCATTCTCGTGGGCACCATGCTATGTGAGTCATTCTTGTGGGCACCATGCTATGTGAGTCATTCTTGTAGGCATCATGCTATGTGAGTCATTCTCGTGGGCACCATGCTGTGTGATTCATTCTTCTGGGCACCATTCTATGTGAGTCATTCTTCTGGGCACCATTCAATGTGAGTCATTCTTGTGGGCACCATGCTATGTGAGTCATTCTTGTGGGCACCATGCTATGTGAGTCATAATTGTGGGCACCATGCTATGTGAGTAATTCTTGTGGGAACCATGCTATGTGAATCATTCTTGTAGGCACCATGCTATGTGAGTCATTCTAGTGGGCACCATGCTATGTGAGTAATTCTTGTGGGCACCATGCTATGTGAGTCATTCTTGTGGGCACCATGCTATGTGAGTCATAATTGTGGGCACCATGCTATGTGAGTCATTCTTGTGGGCACCATGCTATGTGAATCATTCTTGTGGGCACCATGCTATGTGAGTCATTCTTGTGAGCACCATGCTATGTGAGTCATTCTTCTGGGCACCATGCTATGTGAGTCATTCTCGTGGGCACCATGCTATGTGAGTCATTCTTCTGGGCACCATGCTATGGGAGTCATTCTCGTGGGCACCATGCTATGTGAGTCATTCTCGTGGGCACCATGCTATGTGAGTCATTCTCGTGGGGACCATGCTGTGTGATTCATTCTTCTGGGCACCATTCTATGTGAGTCATTCTTGTGGGCACCATTCTGTGTGAGTATGGTGCTGCATGACTTCAAGGCCATGGAAAAGTTAATTAAAAAAGAATGGAAGCCAATCACAGGGATGTCTGTTGGGGTGATCATGTACCTCACTCTTGAGCAGTGATCTCAAACTACGGCCTTCCAGATGTTGCTAAACTTCAACTCCCAGCATGCCCGGACAGCCAACGGCTGTCCGGGCCTGCTGGGAGTTGAAGTTTTGCAACATCTGGAGGGCACATTTTGAGACTACTGCCCCAGAGGCATACATTCAGAAGAGTCAGGTTGTGGCTCTTTAGTAGCCCAGATGTCGTACTGTGGCGTGCATGCTTCCCCCTTATTGCTTATATAACTGTTGATATGTATACCAATGGGGAAGTCATGGGGCAGTGCCGCTATCCTGAAAGGTCATGCAGTCCAGTCTCCAAACCTGCACATGATTGACATATCCCTGGCCACTCTATGGGGGAGATTTATCAAAACCTGTGTTGTGGAAGAGTGGTGCAGTTGCCCATAGCAACCAATCAGATCACTTCTTTCATTTTTCACAGGCCTCTTTAAAAAATGAAAGAAGTGATCTGATTGTTGCTATGGGCAACTCAGCAACTTTACCTCTGGACATGTTTTGATAAATCTCCCCCTATGTCACTACCAGCCTCTTCCAGTAGTCATGGATGCACTGTTGCCGTGGGCATGCGCAGTGCGGCATGGTATACTCTGCTTGCCTTCCTGTCCCAACATTACCAAGTGCAGATGTTAAGGCAAAAAAGAATTGGGCATATTGGATTTTAAGATGCCCAATCCTTTGTTCTCAAGGGAGATAAGCCATCACATGTCTGTAAAGATGACATGTAAGACGAGTGATGAAAGAGAAATTGGCAGAGATATCTAAAACTCTAAGATGAGACACGTGGTGATCCTCTAGAACGGCGTCTCTCCAGTTGTCTTTACAGGCTAGATGAGGTCATTTTGCTGGAACTGGAAAGCCATAGGTTACAGACCACGGTTACACAGCAATGGATAAGTGTCACTAGCCTTAAAATAGGGAACTAAACCCTCAAAGAGTTTATAGAACATTGGAGGAGGAAGGTGACCAATGAATAAAGGTGCTAGATTTATATGGAACATAGGATGAGAGCTGCATAAAAGAGTTATTCGGGATTTTAAAACATGGCTTCCTTTATTAGCAACAGTGAAATACCTGTCCTTGGGTTACATATGGTTTGGGAGCTGAGCCCTATTCACTTTGAGGAGGACCGGTGGCCATCCCAAAATATTTGATAGCTTGGGGTGCACTGATCATGCACCTTTTTACAGTTTCTTGATACACCCTTCCCCTCCTGAGATATAAATGTTTATAGTTAGTCTGACAATTAAGGGAATGAGTCAGATGGGCGGGAACTTAAAGGGGTATTCAGGGCAAAACCTTTTTTTTATATATATCAACTGGCTCCGGAAAGTTAAACAGATTTGTAAATTACTTCTATTAAAAAATCTTAATCCTTCCAATAGTTATTAGCTTCTGAAGTTTTCTGTCTAACTGCTCAATGATGATGTCACGTCCCGGGAGCTGTGCATGATGGGAGAATATCCCCATAGGAACTGCACAGCTCCTGGGACGTGAGTCATCAGAGAGCAGTTAGACACAAAACAACAACTCAACTTCAGAAGCTAATAACTATTGGAAGGATTAAGATTTTTTGATAGAAGTAATTTACAAATCTGTTTAACTTTCCGGAGCCAGTTGATATATAAAAAAAAGTTTTGGCCTGGAATACCCCTTTAATTTTAATAACGGGAGTTATGGGTGGGGTTATACAGTCAGGGGGTGTGATTGTTGTACATTGAAGGGCTTGTATGTCTAATAAACACCCCCTGACTGTATAACCCCGCCCATTACCTGATTGTCACTCCCATTTTTAAAATGAAGTCAGACAAACTAAAAACCCTAATATCTCAGGAACGAAAGGGCAGTGCTCATGTTTTTGGCATTGGCCACAGGTCCTTTTTAATGGAGCGGAGCTTCAGGACCACACATAACCTATAGAGAGGTATGGTGCTGTTTCGAGAAAAACACGAGCTATGTTTTTTTTTATATAGAACACTAAACTTGACTAGGACCTACATGGATTATAGGACAGAGGCTGAGTAGATGTAAACAGAACACTTTATACATTGATGGAACCGTCACAAGTACAGCGATCCCTCAACTTACAATGGCCTCAACATACAATAGTTTCAACATACAATGGTCTTTTCTGGACCATTGTAACTTGAAACCAGACTCAACATACAATGCTATGGAATCTGCGAAACGTGTCAATGGCTGGAAGAACCAACCAATCAGAATGGATATTTCACTGGTAAAACCTGTGTATTCCTAAAGTGTATGCACTGACTGGCTGTCTGGTAGCGCCCCCTACAGTACAGGGAGGTATTACATGTTCTGTACTCTTTACCTGTGCCAGGGCTAGCTGCTCCTTTGGGCATCAGGTGAGGGTGGCTCCATTTTCCTTTTTTTTTTTTTAGGACATTGCGTGTTCTGTACAGGACCCTGAAGAAGCTTCTGTCCTCTACATAGACCAGTGTTTCCCAAAGAGGGTGCCTCCAGCTTTTGCAAAACTACAACTCCCAGCATGCCCGGACAGCCTTTGGCTGTCCGGGCATGCTGGGAGTTGTAGTTTTGCAACAGCTGGAGGCACCCTGGTTGGGAAACACTGAAATAGACAGTGATTTACAGCTCCCAGCAGATCTTTATTACTTTTATATGTAAGGACTTTATCTGTATTAGTTATCTACTTATTTTTCTTTAATCCTCACTTTTTCCTATTTTTTGGATGACATTTTGGTGCCAATTCAGAACCAATTACCAGGTGTCCATAGAGTTATGGTCTCAACATACGATGGTTTCAACATATAATGGTCGTCCTGGAACCAATTAATATTGTAACTTGAGGGACCACTGTATACAGCAAAAGAATAGAGGCAACACGACTAGTGGATGAAAAGATAGTAAAGAGGAAGACACAATACCTCAGAAACACAGATCCGATTGTGGGGTGAACTGTCATTCTTCTTGTCCTACAATAAAAAAAAATTGCATCCGTCATCTGCAGGACACGTATTACCATCATGGTAGACAGATAAGACAGAAAAAAAACGGTATTGCGGAGGCGCTGCACAAGAACATGAAGCGAGGACAATAAAATGCTTTTATTGGTATAATGGGGACAGCGCGTTTCGGCATGAACTCATGCCTTCCTCAGGTCCACTTACAGTGCCCAAGTAGTTGCTTGTTATGGTAATGTAGAGCTGGGTTGAGGTCCTGTGTGCGTCTGTGCTGCCGCCGGTCGGCAGCAGCACAGACGCACACAGGACCTCAACCCAGCTCTACAGTACCATAACAAGCAACTACTTGGGCACTGTAAGTGGACCTGAGGAAGGCATGAGTTCATGCCGAAACGCGTTGTCCCCATTAAACCAATAAAAGCATTTTATTATCCTGTGCTGCTCGAGTCCTCGCTTCATGTTCTTGTGCAGCGCCTCAGCAAAACAGGCTTTTTTTCTGTCTACCATTATAATCGGCCCCCACCATTGGGGTCCGATACCGGTAGGAGTGCAGCAGCCAACTCACGCCATCGACCCTACCCGTGCTTATCGCCGCACCAACCAACCCACGTTGGTTGTGCAAGGTGGGTATCTCACTGTGGTGTGGTGAAGGGCACACACCAGCAGATACCCCTCATCAGGGAGCGTCCCCTGTGTTTTTTATCCTTCTCCAAGTATTACCATCATGGATTACGAGCCAACATTTTACTCTCTACCCTATTACCTATATCCTCACCACCAGATTCCAGTATGTGGCTCTTTACCTGGACTGCGTCACAGATGTCGGGGTTCATCTCATACAACGTGTTACTGTCACTCTGGTTATCTGGGAGCACGTGCCTCTTCTCAGTCCGTGGAGCGATGGTAGTGAGGGGAGGTCGGGGGGCGCTCTCTTTGTGGACGACATCTGTACCATTTCCAAAAGCATAAATTGCATTTCCTAAAGGTATAAAGGAGACATATTAGACTCGATCTATCTGTAATGTCTACCTTGCACTGCTAAGATATGCTCCTATTGAATTATCCAGCCCTCAGCTATCCACCTGATATGCCTTCTTTGTAGGATCCATCCATCTTTTTCCCTATAGTAAATTAATCATCTGCATGAAGCAAATCTAAAGACCATGGATTCCCGAACACATTTTATCGGACCGCGCTCTTTCATGCATTTCTAATGCTGGTGTGTACGCACAATTGAATTATCATGAGGGTCAATGTTACTTAGATCAATCCCAATGCATGTGAGACATACGTATAAAATGTTTGTTTATTCAAGAGGAACATACACCGATGTGTGGATTATATTCATACTTTCTTGGTGCCACATGGAGATTCTGCATTTAAAGGGGTACTCCGGTGGAAAACATTTTTTTTTTTAAATCAACTGGTGCCAGAAAGTTAAACAGATTTGTAAAATACTTCTATTTAAACATCTTAATCCTTCCAGTATTTATCAGCTGCTGCATGCTCCACAGGAAGTTGTATTTCTTTCTGGAATTCTTTTCAGTTTGACCACAGTGCTCTCTGCTAACACCTCTGTCCATGTCAGGAACTGTCCAGAGTGGAAGCATATCCATATAGCAAACTTTTCCTGCTCCGGACAGTTCTTGACATGGACAGAGGTGTCAGTATAGAGCAGTGGTTTTCAACCTTTTGTGCCTGAGTACCCCTTGACAGCCCATTCCCAAAAAATTGTACCCCCATGATTATAGTATAATTCATATGCTTTACTTTCCTCTATAACAGGCCCTCTGTTCCTCTCCCTATCTCCCCAGTCCCCCGGTTTGCAGGTGACGTCTTCTCTAACCGGAGTAGTTTTCTTTTCTTCACTATCTGGCCTAGACCGCCATTTCTACCATACAAGACTTTTCCACAGAACCAGACAAACAAACATTTTAGGCTTCTTTCTGCAGTACAATACCCACCTATTTACAAACTCCCCATGTTTATTGTCACACACAGTAATAGTACCCGCTTTGTGTCTCCATAAAGTTGTTAGGCCCAAATATAGCTGTACGCCCCCAAACTGCCTCCATATATAGTTGTAGGCCACCATACTGTCCCTCTTTGGTGCTCCACTGCTCCTCTGGTCTGGGGACCTATTGTTATGGCTCATAGCAGTAAGTCCCCGGTCTGCAGGGGCAGTGGAGCAACAAAGCTGATGGTAGTTACTGCCCACAGCAGCCCAGTGCCCGCGCTTCCCCTTTGCTGTCCCCCTGCTCCGCTCCTCGGTGCAGTGACGTCAGCCTACCATTTCTCTCAACGTGGTCCAGACCAGTAACTAGTGGCTGTGGCTGCCATTACTGAATTTTTTTCAAGTACCCCCTGGAGAGCTGCTAAGTACCCCTGGAGGTACTTGTACCTCAGGTTGAGAACCATTGGCATAGAGCACTGTGGTCAGACTGAAAATAACTGCCCAACTTCCTCTGGAGCATAGAGCAGCTGATAAGTACTGGAAGGATTAAGATTTTTAAATAGAAATAATTTACAAATCTGTTTAACTTTGTGGCACCAGTTGATTAAAAAAAAAAGTGTTTTCCACCAGAGTACCCCTTTAAAGGAGAAAATCATCGGCCTAATTTATAACACACTTTCAGGGTACATCGTACAAAAAGGTATCCCGACATATAAAGGGGCATACCGGCAGCGAGTCCATTGACTCTAGTAGACAAAATGTAGTTTACTAGTGATGACATTTTCCTAATGTACACTTTATTTTTTATTTTTTTAAATAAAATTTTGGAATACTTCTGTCATGTCTATACATATACCTGAAACGTACCCCGCAACTGTGAATGGAGCCTAAGCTAATAGTGATCCATGATCTCCCATTAGTGTTATTCTCAGTGTAGAACTGACGGAACCTTGACAGAACTCTCGCTGTTATATAAACTCTTTTGAACATTTATTTTTTAAGAACCTGGCAGAGAGGAGTCTCCTTTCGAAATGCGTAGTTTGCAGTTTGAAAAATGAGCCATGACACCAGAGTGAATATAGCCTAGATAGGTAAGTAAAGAATATGCTGTCCCATATTTCATTCTCCAACCCTCTATGGTTTACCCATATCCCTGTCACTTACGTAGGCAGCGGTTCTGTGTGAACTCCTTCAAGTACAGTTCACACATAGATTCCTGAGCACCACTGCTACTGCAAGAGCACCAGGGTCCTATGGAAAGGGAATGGGGTTCTGAGTCCAGGAAGTTCAGGGCCACATCATATCCTAAGGGAAAGAGAACAATAGAAACCAATGGATGGATTCTGAACATTGGTACTGTCTACAAAAGCAAGACGCTAGATACTTACCGATCAGCCCAGCATATGCCCCCAGACAGGCTGCATAGTTATCCCGGACACAGCCGCTCGCAGACTGAGGGGAACTCTGACAGTTCGTAACAAAATCGGCCAACCTAGACCTAGACGTCACAGAAATAAAGAAGTGAAAGGGTTAACTTAACTCTTTTGTCACAGTAAACCAGTGAATCCACTTTTTAATATAATAGCACTGTTTAAAGCTGAGTGCTATGCACCGTCCCAGCAAGAAAGGAGTTCATTAGCGCTGATGAGCAGCGCTAGTTACCTCTTTGGGAGTGTATACATTATACACCTATATGGCTGTATAATGTATATAGTGAAGAGGGTGATACTTACCATCTCGTCACTGGTCTGGGCCTCTGGTGATGGTGTCACTAGGGGGCACAACTACACAAGAAGAGGCCCGGACCAGCAACAAGATGGTAAGTATCACTCTCTTCACTGTATACATTATATAAACACATAGATGTATAATGTATACATTCCCCAAGGCTCACTCAACTGTAGTTACTACTATGTACACCTTACCCAATCACAAGCTACACCTATATTTACATACATGTATGAACGATTTTATTTTCTATTAGAAAGTTCTACCTTCCAACTCACTTAAAGGGGTAGTCCAGTGGTGAAAAACGTATCCCCTATCCTAAGGATAGGGGATAAGTTTGAGATCGCGGGGGGGTCCGACCGCTGGGGCCCCCTGCAATCTCTCTGTACGGGGGCCAGGCTCTCCGGCCAGATAGCGGGTGTCGACCTCCGCACGAAGCGGCGGCCGACACGCCCCCTCAATACATCTCTATGGCAGAGCCGGAGATTGCCGAAGGCAGCGCCTCGGCTCTGCCATAGAGTTGTATTGAGGGGGCGTGTCGGCCGCCACTTCGTGCGGAGGTCGACACGCCCCCTTTCCGCGGGCTGTCGGGGCTCCGTACAGGAGATCGCAGGGGGCCCCAGCGGTCGGACCCCCCGCGATCTCAAACTTATCCCCTATCCTTAGGATAGGGGATAAGTTGTTCACCACTGGGTTCACCACTGGACTATTCCTTTAAGGGAACCTACCTTGCCATAGAACAGTAGAAGCTGAGCAGATTGTGCGGAAAAAGATTCAACATATCTTATAATTTATTGATCATTGTGGGAGTGGTCGGTCCTACTGAGCGATTGACAGCTGCCATTGTATGACAATCACCGAGTAGGACCGCCCACTGGACTCCTAGGCCTACAATGACCAGGGATTTAGATCAAGAAATTACAAGGTACACTAAATTATTTTACGCAAAACGATATATCAATCTGCTCAGCTCTTCCTGCTCTATAACATGATGTTAAAAAATTAATTGACATGACAGGTTCCCTTTAAGAAGATTGAAAGAGATAAGAGCAATAATATTGAAACGGCTAACTGTGTGCAATATACTACGTTACCTGCAAACTGGGTCCTGTCTACAGGAGGACCACACCTCCAAGCAGTTAGGAACCTCGGGAAGATTAAAGGAGCAGCTGGGCACTATGGTTTGGCGGCGCCTCTCTGCACACGGCTTGTCCCCACAGGGACAGAAGAGGAGGGGGTAGGTCAGATTTAAAGGAATACGCTCCAAGAAGGTGCGCAGGCTCTTCTGGCACTTGCGACGAGGACAGGACTCCTCGCCTCCTGAGGTGCAGACTGAGATGAAAGTGGAGCGCAATTTCTTACATGCGTCATTCACGTTGCAGAACTTCGCTGCGTCCAGGCAGGCATTTTGTTTAATAGCAGTCGCTTCGGTGCCTGCGGATCAGAATATGAGGGGTAAGGACATGTCATCAAAAGGTCTCATCGAAAGGTTATTGGTGATCATCCCTCTGGGGTTGTCTTCTGCTGAACTTTCATGTGGTAATATTATTATTATTTTTATTATTACTACATATTATATTATAATATTATGTGGCAAAACTACAATTCCCTGCATGCCCGGACAGCCATCGGCTGTCCGGGCATGCTGGGATTTGTAGTTTTGCAGCATCTCGAGGGCCACAGTTTGGAGACCACTGATTCACATAAATGAAACTTAGCTGCAATACCCCATACAACCTGAGAACAGAGGTGGCACTGTTTTTTGAAAGAGATCAGCTTTATTTTTTTTAATCTTGGATCCCTTTAAGAAAAGCAGCATACTTTTAGAATATTTAAAGGGGTTCTCCGGAGGGGGGGAAAAAAAAGTTCCATCAACTGGTGCCAGAAAGTTATACAGATTGTCAATTACGTTTATATAGAAATCCTAATCCTTCCAGCAGTTATCAGCTGCTGTATGCTCCAGAGGAAGTTGTGTAGTTCTTTCCAGTCTGACCACAGTGCTCATTGCTGCCACCTCTGTTTGTGTCAGGAACTGTCCAGAGCAGAAGCAAATCCCCATAGAAAACCTATCCTGTTCTGGACAGTTCCTGGCAGAGACAGAGGTGTCAGCAGAAAGCACTGTGGTCAGACTGGAAAGGAGAAATAACTACACAACTTCCTCTGGAGCATACAGCAGCTGATAAGCACTGAAAGGATTAAGATTTTTAAATAGAAATAATTTACCAATCTGTATAACTTTCGGGCACCAGTTGATTTAAATTTTATCTTCTGAAATGACATAATGAAAGTTTTCATTCAATGACCATAAGCAGAGATCTTGCATCATTCCTGATAAGCTTCTAAGTACTTAAAGCAGTAGTCCAGTGCTGAAAAACGTATCCCCTATCCTAAAGATAGGGGATAAGTTTTAGATCGCGGGGGGTCCGACTGCTGGGGCTCCCCGCGATCTCCTCGCATCGCTGGCCAGATAGCGGGTGTCGACCACCACAAGAAGCGGTAGCCGACACGCCCCCTCAATACAGCGCTATGGCAGAGCTGGAAATTGCCGAAGGCAGCGCTCCGACTTTGCCATAGAGTTGTATTGAGGGGGCGTGTCACCCGCCTCTTCGTGCAGTGGTCAACCCTCCCCTTCCCACAGGCTGCCAGGGTACCAGGAGATCGTGGGGGGCCCCAGCGGTCGGACCCCCGCGATCTGAAACTTATCCCCTATCCTTAGGATAGGGGATACATTTTTCAGCACTGGACTACTCCTTTAATATGAAATGTTGTATTAGATGGGTTTAGTATCTTTCATACAAGGAATCATACAATGAGTTTCTTTCATCTGACTCACCGGAGTTGATAGATGCCAGACGGAAGATGTCCGATAAACGGGAGGCAACCGGTTCATAGGGAGAGGACTCATAAAACTCATCCCCTGGGGAGACATATTAGAATTATTGCAGGTTTTTTCTATCCCTATAGATTTCCAAACAATCCCCTTTCCTAAAAATTATCATAATTTTTAATATTTTAATTTTATCCATCTGGTTTCTACAGATCTAATACCTCCACTGCTTCTAAGCAGTCCCATCTCCCTCTCTGTCTCAGGAGGGATTGTGTTTTACGTGCTGGGCAGCTGAGTTCTCTCAGAAGTAGATTTGTTTTTAACCCTTAACTGTATCTATCTGGTTTCTACAGATTTGTCAGTATTATTTATTTGCTAGTTGGAAGTATGATTGATATAGTGATATAGAAAAGCTAAAGTAGCAGGGCATGGTAAGAACTAGAGATGAGCGAACTTACAGTAATTCGATTCGTCACGAACTTCTCGGCTCGGCAGTTGCTGACCTTAGCCTGCATAAATGAGTTCAGCTTTCAGGTGCTCCAGTGGGCTGGAAAAGGTGGATACAGTCTTAGGAGACTCTCCTAGGACTGTATCCACCTTTTCCAGCCCACCGGAGCACCTGAAAGCTGAACTCATTTATGCAGGAAAAGTCATCAACCGCCGAGCCGAGAAGTTTGTGACAAATCTAATTACTGGAAGTTCGCTCATCTCTAGTAAGAACCATGGACCCCCGTTCTGTGGTGAAACCTTCAATATTCCTATAGTTAAAAGGGTTTTCCCATCTTTAAAAATGATGTGCAAATACTTTAAATGCAGTAAGATCTATAACTGTGTACTGTCTGAAATTCAGTCCCAGATACAGTGACATTACAGTGCTCCTGGTATTTATCACCTGTTTCTGTCATGTCCCATACTTTAAACATGTAGTTATCTCCTCACTCCCCTCCCTGTAAAATGTCAAGTCACATATCACATTTTAACTTTTACCTCCACTGCTTCTAGGCAGTCCCATCTCCCTCTCTGTCTCTGGGGTGATTGTGTTGTACGTGCTGGGCAGCAGAGTTCTCTCAGTAGTAGATTTGGTTTTATCCCTTAATTGTATGTGTCTGGTTTCTACAGATTTATCAGTATTCCTTCTTTGCTAGTTAGAAGTATGATTCAAATAGTGATATAGAAAAGCTAAAGTTGCTGGGAATGGTAGAAACAATAGACTTCCATTTTGTATTGACACTTCCAACATTTCTATAGTTAAAAGGGTTTTCTGGTCTATGAAAATAATGTTCAAATAGTGTAAATGCAGATCTATCACTTTGGACTTACTGACTTAAGTGCAGTCTCAGGTATAGTCACATTACAGTGTTCCTGGTATTTACCCCCTACTTCTCTCATGTCCCATACTTTAAACATGTAGTTATCTCCCCACCCCCACCCCCCTCCCTGTAAAATTTAGTAATTTCCCTGCTTTCCCTCCCTGTAAAATGTCAAGTCACATATCACATCTTAACTGTAACCTCCACTGCTCCTGGGCATTCCCAACTATTTCTCAGGAGGGATTGTGTTTTACGTGCTGGGCAGCAGAGTTCTCTCAGTAGTAGGTTTGTTTTGTGTAAAGACGAGGAATAATAACAGTACTACCTAACACCTTGTAAAAGAGAGGCAGAAGAATCATGTTAACTTTACTATTTCACATTAATAATTCCACCCAGAACAGGCCCTGGCAACATCAAATCAAAGGTGCAGCACAGAGCTGGGAAAACAATAAAAACGAAACATTAAAATAACTACATCTGAAAGTTCTGGTCGATGGTGATATCACTGGATAAACACATTGCCACATATAGGTACTTTTCTATATTTTTAAAGGGGTTATCCAGGAAAAAACGTTTTTTAATATATATCAACTGGCTCCAGAAAGTTAAACAGATTTGTAAATTACTTCTATTAAAAAATCTTAATCCTTTCAGTACTTATGAGCTTCTGAAGTTAAGGTTGTTCTTTTCTGTCTAAGTAATCTCTGATGACACCTGTCTCGGGAAACGCCCAGTTTAGAAGCAAATTCCCATAGCAAACCTCTTCTAAACTGGGCGGTTCCCGAGACACGTGTCATCAGAGATTACTTAGACAGAAAAGAACAACCTAAACTTCAGAAGCTCATAAGTACTGAAAGAATTAAGATTTTTTAATAGAAGTAATTTACAAATCTGTTTAACTTTCTGGAACCAGTTGATATATAAAAAAAAGTTTTTTCCTGGAATACCCCTTTAAGCCCAAATCAATCTTGAAGGCATATCCTAGGTATCTGTTACAAATGGCTATTGTTGGCACAACCCAATAAAGGGGTATTCGTCCGGAATACAAATTACGCACAAATTAATTGCACCCATACCAATACCCAAACCAACCTTGGTAAAAAGGAGTTTGAATTGGGTAAGGCCCCTTTATGCATGGGTTGACTATTGGCTGGGTGTGCAAATATGAGATGTGCAGCCCATAATGCTACTAGAACAGTGTTTCCCAAAAAGGGAGCCTCTAGTTGTTGCAAAACTACAACTCCCAGCATGCCAGGACAGCCTTCGGCTGTCCTGGCATGCTAGGAGTTGTAGTTTTGCAACAACTGGAGGCACCCTGCTTGGAAAACAGTGGCCTAGAATATCCCATTAAATGGGTACTCCACTGGCCAACGTTCGGAATAAAATGTTCCTTACGCTGTTTTCGCACTGGGGGGGGGCAAGCCCCTTGTGACGTCATGGTTACGCCCCCTCAATGCATAGACTTGCATTGAGGGGGCATGGCCGTGATGTCAGAAGGGGCGTGGCCGACCCCCACAGCGCGAAAACAGCATTCGGAACATTTCGCTCCGAGCGTTGGCCAGTGGAGTACCCATTTAAGGATGTTGTAACAGAAATAAGAGCAGTGGAACCCCATCGGTCATGTCCACTGCCCTAATTCTCAGGTGGCCGGTCCACTCTTGTGGTCCATACAGAACACCTATTGCTCTGTTTGGATCTTTCACAGTTCATAATGTTGACATAAGAATTGTGTATTCTTCTCACCATCCGTTAGGCCAGCATGTATCCCCCAGTATACTTGTAGACATTGCAGCTCCTTCTTCATGCCTCTTCGACAGCGACACATGTAGAGGGCGCTCTCTTGAAGCACCTCCAGAGCAGTCTTGCATTCCTGGCTGGATAGGAGGACATCACGGTCCCTTCCTGCTAGACACTGCCGCAGTGTACGGAGTCTGGAGCTGCAGGACTGGTCACTAATGCATTGCTCATTGGCTTGGATACAGTCTGTGTGAGGCCAAGAGGCAGCTAAAGTCCTAGAGAGAGTGAGGCTGGTCTGGGCTGGAAAGAAACAGGCCTACATCAATATGGGTGAACTGTAGTATATCAGATCCTATACCAAACAAGAAGCGACTAGTTAGTCAAAGGCAATGTCCTCTATTTATAACATGAGTACCTCGACAGAGCAGCTAGTGGCTGAAAGTCTCACTATATTGTACAGGATGGAGTAGAATTACCTTATTAGTGATATTTAATTCCATAATACATCTAAAGAGACTAGCTGAAGGCGTACAATTCATATCACAGAAAAAAATAACACTTATCTATGTTACCCACTAGGTCATGCAGATTCTTTACATGTCTTTTTTATGTGTCTAGCTTCTGTATTTGGCTTACAGATCTCTCTGTTCTTCTGCTCACTCATTCTGACATCCACTGCTCTGGAAGGGGTGTGTCTGAGGCAAGCACTGAGCCCGCCCTCACACACCATGCATTCACTTCCTCCCTGAGTCTGCTGTGCTGTGTCTCTTCATCCAATCATTGCAGGCTGCTCGGTAACCCCCTCCTCTCTGTTTTCTTGCAGGAGTCTGATAGACAGGACAGGCGGGAGCACAGAGGAGTGCTAGTCCTGCCCTCAGTTCTTGGACTTTGTCTCAACCTGTGCTTTAGCTGGGACAAAGAGGATGCTACATCCGTGACAGGATTATATTCTGGATGGTATCGGGACCACATTTTTAGAAGCCATGATTTCTATTAAAATTGAGATCATTTTTTTAGGAAGTATATTAGAAAGGTTAATGTTTTGCCAAGACGTACAACATGTAAAAAGTTTTAGATTTTGACAGTGCCTATTAAAATATTCAGTTAAAGGGGTATTCTCATCTCATATAGTGATGGCATATTGCTAAATTATTATAAGCAATGGGGCCGTCCAGAGAAGCTGGACAGAGATTGCTGCATCCAGGGAGTGAAGCACACTTCTCACAGTTCATTCTTCTGATTGGTGAGGATCTCAGCACTGAGACCCTGACCGATCAAAACTTTTGACACATCTCTGTGACATATCAAAAGTTTTTCTAAATGACAGAGACACTTGACGTGTTATATAATGAACAGTTTTTTCTTGAACCATATTTTAATAGAAGACGGTTGTGTATCCGTCCAGTTCTATTGTTGTGAACTGTTGTGCAGCAGTATAATGTTTACTTCAGCCTTCAGTAGGCATCGTGTCATTATGGATACACTATGTTACATACATTGTACAATTCAGTGCATTCCTATGGCAGTATAGCCCAAGGCTGACAATGAAATGCCATTCCTATGGCTGCCCTATTAGCCAACATGCCATACATTAAAGAGCAGCTCTGTAAGAGAATTCACATTACATCTCTGTTCTTATGGAGAGAATCCTATTTCTATATGTTCTGAAGCACGCAATGTCTGATTTAATATGGCAGAAGACACTCATGAACCTAGTCGTGAAATAGAATCTGTATGTTACCCGATTACTGGATAAAAGTATTCTGGTAAACTGCAGCACTATGTCCATACAAGAGAGTTTCATGACCAATACCTTAAAGGGGTACTCTGCCCCTAGACATCTTTTCCCCTATCCAAAACATAGGGAATAAGATGTTTGATCATGGGATCCCCCCCGATCTGGGGTCCCCCCCCCGACCCGGGCTGCAGCACCCCAGACATCACTCCATGCCGGATGACTGGCCATGCAGGGCGGAGGCTCGTGACGTTACGGTCACGCCCCGCCTGTGATGTCATGGCCACACCCCCTCAATGCAAGTCTATGGGAGGGGACGTGATGGTCATCACGCCCCCTCCCATAGACTTGCATTGAGGGGGCATGGCCATGACGTCACGAGACGCTCTAAACGAACACCGGGTGCAGCCGGGAGATCGCGGGGGTCTCCAGCGGCGGAACCCCCGCGATCAGACATCTTATCCTCTATCCGATAAGATGTCTAAGGGCAGAGTACCCCTTTAAGGGTCTATACACACTATGGAATCTCTGTCTGGACAAACTCTGGGCAGAGATCCTGAAGGTGGTCAGCACCGAATTAGTCAGCATTACGATTGTGCAGACATTGCCGGTCCCTATAGCTGCCAACGCATTCTGGCAAAAGAATGAACATTCTATCAGCGTGTGCAGAAAGCTCCACCACTTAAAATCCATAGTGTGCATGCAAGGTGATAGCAGCGGGGCCCAAAATGTACCCATACACATTAGATAAATGTCAGCATAACCTTAAGTGTTTATCCATAGAAACAAAGCTGCCTTCTGAAAACAGTGCCACACCTGTCTTCGGGTTGTGTGTGGTATTACAGCTATCTATAACAGCTATAAAACAGTGAAGATAAAAATATGTTACTAAACTTCTAACATGTTACAGAGACATGTCAAAAGTTTTGGTCGGTATTCAGACCCCCACCAATCATTAGAATGAGATGGGCTCCATAGACTTATAATGCAGCCTGTCTCCTGCAAATGGATGGAGATCGCAGCAAGCCAAGGAGTGCAGAGCACAGCCATGGTCTTTTTTCCTGATTGATCATCCTACCAAAACTTTTAATGTGTCTCTAGGACATGTCTAGAGTTTTGTCAAATGACAGGGACACTTTAATGGAATCAACCAACTATCCAATGTAATGGAATCAACCAACTACCGTAACCATTTGCCAATGGCCGATATCAGAGAAAAGGAGGGGTTGAAAATGTTTTTGGGGGTTCTGGAAAAAGATCTGTTGGCTGAACATCCATTCAGCTATCCTAAAAAAGTTTTTCCAACATTATAACATAGTTTAATTCAGTGGTTCTTAACCTGGGTTCGATCGAACCCCAGGGGTTCGGTGAGTCAGTCTTGCGGGTTCGGCGGGGGAGGTCGCAACAGGACAGGCAAACCAAGCAATTGCTTGGGGCACCGAGCTGGCCCGGGGCCCTGAACAGAGCCGGTGTTTGCCCGTCCTGTAGCGACGGGGGCAATTCCCACCATCCCCCAAAGGTTGGACCCCCATCAATCAGATACTTTTGGATTCGAAATGTATGCCTGACCTTCTCTTTTATAGCTTCCAGGACTAATTTAGCTTAGAAGAATCCCATAGAGATGCAACTAAATAGCATTGAAGTCACATGTACCTGGCACTGTTGTGCAGTTTGGTAGATCCCTATGAACCATTAGGAGACCATGACAGTTGTCATGCAGCCCAGGGTAATATAGAAGGGAACCTACACATGGCGGCTGATCATCCAGAACTGCAAACCAAACTGTTAACAAGCGCAATATCATAGAAAAGACTAACTGGGTACAAGCACAAAAGACGTGGATAATAGATGTGATTTATGAGCTAGATTGGAGACTATTATTTTGCTTAGTTTCCATGTAAAATCTGCTTCACTCTCCACTTTGCACAGATGCTGATGCAATTCATTTTGGTCCTGTCCGTTATATTAATATTAATGGATATTTGCTACTATTATCTTCAGGTGCAAAATTTCCACTTCAGTACAACTCATGAACATGGAATTTTTTTTGCTAGATTTAAAGGTAGATATATGGATATTAAAGGAAATCTGTCATCAGAATCACCTGCACTAAATCTGTTACACAGGCTTGTAGTGCGGGTGATCCTGATTAAAACGCTTCTTATCTGGTTAAAAATGGTTCAGCGGTTCTTCAGATATCTATATCTTTAGTTTTCTGTTATTCCCTGGCTTGGGACTCAGTGGGAGGTCTTATCATCTGGGACTCGGCCACACGTCATTCTAGCTGGGCGGAGCTGCCGCCCGGCTCATGAATATTCATGAACTTATCCTCGTAGTCTAACTCCTTTTTCTAGGTCTGGTGGGGAGGGCCGCGCATGCGCCGCGTTCCGTACACCCGGAAGCGGCGTTCTCTCCTCGGCTTCACTCGAGCTGCGGCCCTATACAAGTAAGAAGACGGGCTGCATGAGTGAAAAGCCAGGGGGAGAACACCGCTTCCGGGTGTACGGAACGCGGCGCATGCGCGGCCCTCCCCACCAGACCTAGAAAAAGGATTTAGATTACGAGGATCAGTTCATGAATATTCATGAGCCGGGCGGCAGCTCCGCCCAGCTAGAATGACATGTGGCCGAGTCCCAGATGATAACACCTCCCACTGAGTCCCAAGCCAGGGAATAACAGAAAACTAAAAATAAAGATATCTGAAGAACCGCTGAACCATTTTTAACCAGGTAAGAAGCGTTTTAATTGGGATCACCCGCACTACAAGCCTGTGTAACAGGTTAAGTGCGGGTGATTCTGATGACAGATTTCCTTTAAATCCATTGTCATATAACCAGGGCTAAAGTCCTGCAGGAACGCATTGGAATGGAGTTCCTGTACTTTTTCCACAGCAGGGACACTGTTCCCATTACCAGGAGTCCTGCAGGACCAACCCTTGAGTGGAAATCTTGAGTGACTTTCCACACTTTTTTCCCAGGACTTGACCCCTGCATATAAACTATGGGACATTCTGAGTTAATACAGGGGAGTCCATCATTCTGGACCGTCACCTACTAGCCAGAGTAGAGAGAGACCAAGTCACCAGGGCATAGCAAAAGGAGGTGGTAGTTGCACCTGGACCCTTGAGACACAGGGAGCCCAAGAGTATATCAGTAGCAGGGTGCATGCACACTTGACTTTAATGAGCCGAACGGAGTCACCGTTTTACTCCGGTCGGCTAATTTTTGACCTGTATCCGGTTTTCTGACCGGACCTCAAAACGTAGTATACTACGTTTTGAGGTCCAGTCAGAAAACCGGATACTGGTCAAAAATTAGCCGACTGGAGTAAAACGGTGACTCCGTTCGGCTCATTAAAGTCAACAGATTAGGGCGTGGGTCCGGCTGGAGTATAGGAGCGCACGGTTTTCCCTTCCCCCAGCCGGATCAGGCACCCGTAGAGTTAAAACGTGGTGTGCATGCACCCTTATAGATAAGATTTTGCATTGGTTCCACCTCTCCGAGGGACTTGCCCAATCCATCTATTACAAGGTCAGCGTATAGAATTCAATGAGATATATGTAATACACAAATTTCCTTGTGGGGGCACTGCAGGGAAATTCAATACTCGCTGCCAGGTTACTGACCGCTGGGGCTGCAGCAGCAGGACGCTCTGTTGTCCGCTTTGGATAAAGTCTAGTTTGGGAGCACGAGTTCTACTGCCTGTCCTTTCCCTTGTGGTGCCACCTTGGGTAAAGTTAAATATTACGCAGTTAATATTGAAGTCAATATGCTGCCCTTGTAATGCCCAAGTATACTGAGACCTCCAGAGCTAGAGACCCTCTTTGTAGCTTTTCTATACTGGAAAACAGATGTGGATCCTGCACTGCAGTCCTGTCCTAATATCCTAATATGGAATTTCAAAATGGGTTTTCTAAACCAAACATCACCTTTAAAGGAACATACTTTTGTTTCAGACGATGGGCACATTTTTCCATTGGTATAAGTGTTATATATTATGATCATTCTTATGGTTTGCTCTTCTTGTATTCCTACATCTCATAGATGATTAACCCTTTTCTATTCCTCATACTTGTGACTTTAATGATCAAACTCTTCTGTGCAAAATCCATACTAAAATATAGTATTTTTTACGCTATTAAAGTGATTTTCTTGACAGATAGGGCTTTGGCTTTTTAAGATTTTTACATATATCCTATAAGCCCTTCTTTGAAATATTGGACTTGTATCCTAATAAATAGTAAAACGATTATTTTTTTTTTTTGTCATGCAGAGAAACCTTTAAAATAAAATTTGTATTCCGTATTACATAAAGTTTATTTTGACCTATACAATATTCTAGTTAGAGGAACTGCAACTAAATTATGGCTTTGGACAAAGGGATGGCGCATTATTTGAAGGATGTTTTATAGTTTATTTTTTTAACAGTGTTTTTATATTCCCCTTTATATTTTTTCTTTCAAATATTCCCCGGTAAGAGTATGTCAACACATACAGGATCTGCTGCATATTTTTGCTGCATATTTTGTGCAGCTGATTTTGCTACCCATTAACTTCAATGAGCAGCAAATGCAGCAAAATTAGCTGCATAAAATATGCAGTAAAAATATGCAGCCGGTTGTGTACGTGTGAACGTACCCTAAAGGAGTATACAATGTAGCCCTCCAGTGCTTACTCTCTGGCTCCACCTATTGAAGCTAGTGTTGCTGAGCTGTTTGTAGATCCTTGAAATAATGGGGACTGGGGGTTATTAACCAGCTTAACTAAGCTAGTTGTAGACCTCTGCTTTGTGGTAGAGATCAGTAACTGTTCCTTCTGGAGGAGAGTCTGGATTGACTGATGATCCCCGGTCATGTTTCAAGGCTCTTTAAAGAGCCCAGCATTGACGTACAGAAATGCTACCTCCAATAGGTGGCACCTGAGAATTAGCTACCCTGCATATTTTTCCTGTAAAGCATTGCATGCCCAATAGGACTCCACATGCCCTTTGAAGGTAGTATCCCTGCAAGCCAATGCTTGGCTCTTTGTAGAGCCTTGAAATATGATGGTGGGGTTATGAGGCACGTCTGAGTTTTTTTCAGGATAAAGAGTTGTATACAGCTTTTTTTGTGGTACAGACGGGTAATCCTTCTGGAGGAGAATCTGTCTTTGCTAATAACCGATAATAACTGATGATCCCCAGTCATGATTCAAGGCTTTTCAAAAGGGCCAAGTATTGATTTAAATTGATTCAACCTCCACTAGATGGAACCTGAGAACAAGTTCCCTTCAGAAGGAAGCCTACATTGCATATTTATTCCCAGTTGAGCATTGCATAAGACTCCACACACCTTTTGAAGGTAATACCTCTGCAAGTCAAAAGTCAATGTTTGGCTCTCTGTAGAGCCTCAAAGGGGTACTCCGCCCCTTAATATGTCATGCCCCCCTCCCATACACTTGCATTGAGGGGGCATGACCATGATGTCACGAACTGGTGTGACCGTGACATCACGAGCGGGTGTGACTGTGACATCACGAGCGGGTGTGACCGTGATGTCACAAGCCTCCGCCCCACATCGCCAGTCATCTGAAGTTTGCTCTGTGCACCAGATGTCTGGGGTGCCACAGAAGAGATCCCGGGGTTTCCCAGCAGGGGAAGGGCGGAGTACCCCTTTAAAGTATGCCTCGGGGTTATTAGCCAAGCCAGATTCTCCTCCAGAATGAAGAGTTACCCATTTGGAGACAGCTGTGCCTGGGTATACCTGAGTTACTCTTCCTTCTTGAAGAAACTCTGGATTGCCTGATGATCTTCTGTGTCGTTTTGAGGCTCTTCAAAGGGCCAAGCATTGAATGCAGGAATTCTACCTTCAATAAGTGGCACCTGAGAAATATGTGGAGGGCTACAATGCATACTTTTCCCAGTGGAACATTGCATGGCCTATAAGACTCAAAACACCTTCTGACACTCTTATCAAGGAGAAACTTTACCCCTTCATAAAGAGGGCTGTGCTGGTACCTGAAGGTATTCACAGTGATCAAAGTGTATACAAAGATCTAGAGTGCCGTCACTTCTGCTTTAGTAAGATTCTGTCCGTCTCTGCTCCTGGGCGATTCTCCATGTTGCCATTATTCTGCACCATGGTTTTTACGACACTGCAGAATAAAGTCTATTAAAAGAAAATGCCCATCATTGGTCATTAAGAGGTTAATTTGTAGCGACCGAGAAACATGTTGAAGCAGGTTGGATAGTTATTCACATAGAAGGGAAAATAACCAATTGTCTCAGTGCCATGGACATAATGATTATCATTAGCGATTCTTGCTTACGGTTGGGTTGGTGATTATAGTTACGGCTATGACCGACACCAGACAGATACAAGGTAATTGCTGCACCTTCCTGATGTACGGATTCAACACTTCTTCCCCCTCGTCCTCTCTCGTGTCCTATTTTCCGCTTTGCCGTTTCATGGTTTCTCTTGATTTCCTTTCTTCTCTGTTGCATTTTTCCTCTTCTATAAGAGCCTGTGGCTTTCCGCCTTTAACCGCTTTCCCTCGGTGGAGGTGGCTTTTTGCTATTTAGTCACCGAGGGGACAAAATTCAATTTGATAACTTTGCTAATCCAGCAGTTATAAAAGTGCTTTATCAGTTACCCAGGGAAGAGGGGAAGCGTACCATCGGGGGAGAGTTGTGCAGCATCAGATAGTAGGAGGGGGTGTGAGGGAATGTGCGGCTCTGTGGTGGAATAACAGAAGATACGGAAGATATTGCAGCACTGGGTTAGGAATGAAACGCGTTGGGGGTGTGATTCTTATCATAGCAGAGTAAGGTCTAAATTATTCTGGATTGTTAACTACCGGGCAGGTCCCTGGGGGGAGAGATGACCTGGAATGGTGATTAAAAAAAATGCCAACTATAGCTCCGAGCAAGCAATGTGCTTGGAGCGGTTGTCACTTCCCTTCCTTCATATACTCGTGTGGGTGATCAGGGTTCTCCTAACCTCCGGCAGTATTTCAGGGTCATGGAAAATACATTTAAGGATTCCCTTACTCAAAGGGATGTTTAAAGGCATTTTGTGGAGGAGAAAAACCTATTTCAATCAAAAGGAAGTTCACCCACACTAAACGCAATACATTGGGATATAGTGTGGGTGAACAGGAGTCTGTAACGTGCTCCCTTACTTAGTAAAGTTTTGTTTTGGCCAAGTTTGCATCCTCTAAAGTGTCCGCCATCCATCCCGGTTTTGTGCAAAGCAGCTGGGTTCCCCGCCGTCAATCTTACTTTGTGTTCCGGAGGCAGGTGCCCGAAGCCCGCCCAACTTGTTGCTTTTCAAATTTTTTTCTTCTCCACATCCTAATGACATGGAGTTATCCGCCCCCCTAAGCGCTGCGATCTCTCTTCCGAGCGAATGAGCTTTTTTTTTTTTTAACCAGCTCTCCGTCCTGATGACGTGAGAGTTGTGCGTCCTCAGAACTGCTCTGCGCCGAAAAACAGCGCATGCACTCGGAAGACATTGCAGCGCTTAGGGGGCGGATAACTCCATGTAAATAGGATGTAGGGAAGCTAAAAATGAATATGCAACAAGGGGGGCAGGCTTCAGGCACCCGCCTCCGAAACACAAAGTAAGATTGCCGGAGGGGGACCCGCCTGCTGCGCGCAAAACTGAGATAGATGGCCTACACTTTAGAGTAAGCAAATTTGGCCAAAACAAAACTTTACTAAGTGAGCACGTTACAGACTCCTGTTCACCCACAATACAACCCAATTGATTGGGTTTAGTGTGGGTGAACTTGCTGACAGTTTTCCTTTAAAGGAGTTGTCCAGGGTTAGGGTTAGAAAACTTAGCTTCCTTCTTTCAAAAATAGCACCACAACTGGCCTCAGAAGAAGTAGTTAAAAATTGATGAGCGCGGGGGGGATTGTGGGTGGTGTTGGTTGTAGCATGCAAGGGGGTCTTCAAACCCGCCTCCAAATGCAGTTTAAGGAGAAATATTGTGCAGGACAACTTATCGCCTATCCAAAGAAGAAGAGATAAGTTTTTGATCGCGGGGGTCCCAGCATTTTGCTATCTCTGGCTCTTCCATAGGGATACATGGAGGGGGCGTTTCGGCTACTGCATCATGCGGGGATCAACGCGCTACGTTCCCCAGGAGAGCCGGGGTCCCATGCAGGAGATTGCAGGGGGGTCCCAGCAGTCAAACCCCGCAATCTAAAACTTATCCCCTATCCTTTGGATAGGGGATACATTTTTCTGCACGATAGTTCTCCTTTAAGAGTTCATTTGCAATTGTTAATTGTGCTGTATCTCAGGAATGGCTGAATGGATTGGGGTAAAGAAAACATAATTTTAGGCTATGTTCACATGACGGAATGTCCGCATGCAGATTGTTTGTGCAGACATTCTGTGGGCACCAGCACAGGAATGCGCAGTCTCATAGACTGCTATGCATTCCTTGCAGAGTCCGCAGAAAGAATTAACGTGTTCGTTCACTCATTCTGCAGACACGGAAAACAGAATTTCCGTGCTGGAAACATCTGGCACGGAAATTCTGCCGTGTGCACAGTGCAGCAGAATCCCGTTGAATTGAATGGGACTCTGCTGCAGCGGAATCTCTGTGTCATATTCCGATGTGGAATCCAGCACGGAAATTCTGACATCTAAACATGGCCTAACTCAGGATCTCTAACACTAACCACCTGTATATTCAGGTTAATGGGGTTGAGGCATCTGTCAGTTTCCCTTTGCATTCACATCACCATTTTGCCATGCTGTTTTGAATCAGTTTTTGAATCTGGAAACAGTATACAACCATATTGCTTGCCTTATACATTGACCACCCATATAAAAACTTACAAATGTATCAGGTTGTGTAAGTTTTTGTACTTATCAGTTTTTCTGCATTTTTTTCCCTGTGCACAAAACTGTAGTCTACCACAGTTTTGTATCCTGTTCTGTCCTGTTTTTTTTTTTGTAAACAAAGGGTTTGGTGTCCTTTATAATAAAAAAAAGTATACAGTTTTTATTACATTGTTGTCAATGCAAACTATGAGCACAAGATTGCATTCAGTTTGGTCAGTTTTTGGAATACGTTTAAAAAAAAAAGATTCTAAACAGTATGGCAAAATCGTGATGTGAATGTATCCTAAGCAACATATATACATTTACTTTATTTTTTGTAAATTTAGATATACCCCCCTCTCCATTCTTGGTGGACAGTCAACGAGTCAGCAGCCCAAATGTATTCACGGACGTGCATATTGGGCTCTACTGAGCATGCATGTTATGTCTGTTGACACTTATTTGGCTATCTTCAACACTCCTATTGGAAATGAATGGTTCATTGACGCCCCATTCAGAGTTATGCTGGGAAGCACAGTTCACAAGATTGCAGGGGGTCCCACTGGTCTGACCCCCTGCAATCATATACCTAGCCCCTATGCTATGAATGGAGATAGGTGTCCATGGTGGTAAAGGCAATTACTCATCCAACCATTTTGCACTAGTCAGCTGCCTATCCTCCTCTTGGACCTACATGACCTTAAACAAAGACTGTAATACCAACCATAGTCCATGGGCAACAGTGGAAGTGCTTCTAAAAAAAAACAGATTCCATAACTACTTTATAGACTATGGGAGAGAGATGAACTGGTACAAATGCAAAGTGTAGAATTCGGCAATAGCAACAAAGAAGATTTGCTTCTTTTTAATACGTCTCCTCCATGAACATGATGAGAACCCTGTCTACAATAAAGGACAAGTATCATGTAAAAAAAAAACTTTTAGATTGCATGGGATCCAATATTGGGGCCCCCTGCTATCTCCTGTTTAGAGCCCCGGCTCTCCTTTACAATTGTGCGTCACATCCCCTGCCCGAAGCGGGAGCCGTCACGCCCCCTCTATATAGTTCTATAGGAGAGCCGAAGATTGCCAAATGGCTCTCCCATAGAGCTATATGGAGGGGGAGGGGGCGTGACGGGGCTCTAAACAGAAGATCACGGGGGGGGGGGGGGGGGCGCAATCTAAAACTTATTCCATATCCTTTGGATATGTTTTTGTTTCAGGATACTTGTCCTTTAAGGACAACGGCACTGGTGGCTTTCTGCTATTTAGCACTGTTATGTGAGATTTTATTGATCCAGAAGTACTGCTTTAAAGGGGTACTCTGCCCCTGGACATCTTATCTCCTATCCATAAGATGTCCAGGGGTGGAGTACCCCTTTAAAGCAATATGATCTATCTAATGGGCTGTCAGGATTTTTAATCACCTTTAACGTATACATGAAATGTATGAGTGAAAAATGTAGATAAATGTGTGCAACTTTATTCATAAGTCTACGTCCTTTTTTTTACGTATACGTTACATTTGTAGCTATATGCTTGTTTTGCTCTAAATATATTTCTTTACGTAATGTTAAGGAATTTTAATCCTGCTGCTAAGCATGAAAACAGAGAATGGATACAATAACCTTGTTTTTCCCCAACAATTGTGCCTTCAGCTGTTGCGTGTATAGGGTTTATATCCAGTTGTGGTGAATGGCGCACGCTGGATATTAGCAGAGGCCCATGGCTACTGAGATCATCTGGGAAGGCTCCGGGTATGGAGCGGGCTCGAGTCAGGAGCCTGCGCACTATGGGGGAGATTTATCAAAACCTGTTCAGAGGAAAAGTTGCCCATAGCAACCAATCAGATCGCTTCTTTAATTTTGCAGAGGCCTTGTTAAAAATGAAAGAAGCGATCTGATTGGTTGCTATGGGCAACTGGGAAACTTTTCCTCTGGACATGTGGAATCCCATTGATTCTTAAAGGGGTACTCCGGTGCTTAGACATCTAATCCCCTATCCAAAGGATAGGGGATAAGATGCCTGATCGCGGGAGTCCCGCTGCTGGGGACCCCCGTGATCTTGCACACGGCACCCCGTTTGTAATCAGTCCCCAGAGCGTGTTCGCTCCGGGTCTGATTACCCGCGACCACGTCACGCCTCCGCCCCCGTGTGATGTCACGCCTCCGCCCCCGTGTGACGTCACGCTCCGCCCCTCAATGCAAGCCTACAGGGAGGGGGTGTGATAGCTGTCACGCCCCCTCCCATAGACTTGCATTGAGGGGCGGAGCGTGAGGTCACACGGGGACGGAGGCGTGACGTCACACACTGCCGGCCCCGTGATCGACAGTAATCAGACCCGGAGCGAACACACTCCGGGAACTGATTACAAACAGGGTGCCGCGATCAGGCATGTTATCCCCTATCCTTTGGATAGGGGATAAGATGTCTAAGCACCGGAGAACCCCTTTAAGTACAAAAATGCTTCTGTTTTTCAAAAGGACATAAAAGAGTGGTATGCTATGCTACTTATGCGGAAAGTGTAGTCAAAATTTTTTTTTTATTAAAGTTTATGGGTAAGTTAAGCATTTTAGTCAATAGTTTTTTTTACACATTTTAACGTATAAGGCCAACATATAGCCAAAGCCCCTAACATAGCTCCTATCAGTCATGTGGCTGCCAAGTAGGTTGTAGGGCTTGGTTACTGGCCCTTTAAACTATAGCTAAGTCCAGTGAGGAGTCTGGGAGTGAGGGGGTTAGTCTGTAAGCACTCAGACCTCTTTTGTCTTCCCTTGACTGGTCAGAAGGCTATTGCCTCTCGGCAGTATTATTATGTCAGGCATTGTTCACAGAATCCCCTTCTCATCCTTACAGAACAGTGTGCCTCCCTGCAGACCCCACAATCCTCTCATTAATGCTATGCAGAGCGTGGCCCCTGTGCTCTGCGCTGGCTTCTAATGAAGTCCTGTGGGGGCTCCGAGCTGTGATAGAGAGAATGGGGGCAGAGTCTGGACAGATGTGGGACAGACCATGGGATTGGACGGGAAGGATGATTGGGCTTTAGAGGTGACTTTCACTAACTATTACCCAGACTCACATCTCGTCCAGACGCAGGAGACAGCTCGGGATGTATTGCTTACCTTTACATTGAGAGATGTACAACTAAAGAACACAGCTCAATCTACACATCTTTCATATTTTCCTCTAAAGTCCTTGAAATGTCCTCTTATTTCACATCTTGCCTATATTTCATATTCCTATGGGAGTCATACTATGACAAATACCTCTACGGCACTTATAGTTCACTTCATGATTGTTCCATTTTTATGTTACGTCTGACGATAACAATTTTTATACAGATTGCACATAATGGAAGTTGGGGATTTTATTACAGTTAGTTAGGAGACAGTTTATTCATGCAAAACTATTTTTCCAGATTTAAAAAAAAAAAAAGGAACCTTTAAAAAGCATAGAGGGACAGGGGAACCCAGGTCCCTTCAAAAGAGGGAAACTTGAGATGTATGTTACGTCTCTGCGGTGTCCCAGTACGGGAGGTGTTGCCCCGTGCTCCTGCTGTCCTGTCAGGCAGCCTTCTTCAGTGTCCCCAAGGCCCCTGCACTTGTTTCCTCATTGTAAATATGTTTTACCATGTAAAGTGTTATAAAATGTAATGTTGCTTTAAGAGTTATACCATGTGATATGTCATGTGATTGTTACCCAGGAGGTACCAGTGACCAGGTGATCCCAAGAGTGACCTATGGGCTCCCTGCTAGTCTCCCCCATATAAGCCCTGGGTGGAGCTTCTCTCTCTTCTCTCTCTCTCTTCTGCTGAGGTCCAGTGCAGTCGTCTAGTGTGTGTGTCCAGAGTGTTGGAGACCTCAAAGTCCAGTCCTGCAGCCACCATCAATTCAAGTAAGATAAAGTCACAGCTTTATGAGTCAAGTCAAGTCAGTCCCTGTCATCTGTCAAGTCAGCGAGGTCTGCATTCAATTGTCCAGTCCTACTACAAGTCCTAGCAAGCCCTTAAGGTCTCTGCGTCACTGGTCACCTCCTTGGTCCCTGGCTGAACTGTATAGACTTTACCATCTGTCTACCCTCAGTAAAGCTACTGTTGTACGTAACTTGGCGTCGGAGTCTTTATTGCCCCCCCCCCCCCCCCCGTGCCTAGCCCAGGATCTAGCGATATACCTTCTGGTGGTTTTAGGCTAAACCACGCCCTGGCATCACAAATACAAGGGGTTAATGCCATCTGCTATCCCTCAGACTCAACAACGACATCCATAGTTTCAAACGTGGCCTAAAAACACATCTCTTCAAACAGGCCTATAACATTCTCTAATTGGCCTCAACATATCCCCAACATATCCTCAACATATCCCCAACATATCCCCAACATATCCCCAACATATCCTCAACATATCCCCAACATATCCCCAACATATCCCCAACATATCCCCAACATATCCCCAACATATCCTCAACATATCCCCAACATATCCCCAACATATCCCCAACATATCCTCAATATATCCCCACACCTCTTGTTTGAATAGTTATTGTGTAATTTTATGTCTGATACTTGTCTTTGTTTGTACCCCATAATTGTAAGCGCTGTGAAATCTGTAGGCGCTATATAAATAAATAAAATAAAATAAAATAAATCTGCCCTTAGGGTAACAACCCTCATCACACCCCGCTACCACATCTCTATCTAGGAACTTGTATGAAGTCTTAAAGCATTGCTGTCATTTAAAAAAAAAAAAAAAAAAAAACTGTTAAGAAGTCAGTGTCTCAGTGCTGAGACCCCCACTGTTCTCTTGATACAGCAAAGAGAAGTGCGTGGCTGTGCGCTTCACTCCCCAGCTTGCCTCTCATTCTGACTTATTGCAGAAGACAGGCTTTATAGACTAATAGGGCAAACATTTAAAGTGTAACTATCATTTTAAGAAACATTTGACAGGTCATTGGGATATTAATTAGAACTATAATCAACAACACAAGGATTAGACAACAATAAAAAGGTATTGTCTATTTATACATAATGGTTCAGGTACGAGTCAATGAAAATTGATTCTGACCATTTATATAGAAGTCAAGTATAGTATAGTATAGTAAGGTCCAAGTCTGTATCAAATAAATGCAAAAGCCTTTGAGTTACAAAGAAACGAAGATGTAAAATATAAAGGTAATGTGTGATTGAAAGAATAAAGCTTGTTGACATGGAAGGGGTTAAAACTGTTCTTCTATCCACAAGCTAAAGAATTAGCATTATATCTGATGGAGGTCTGACTATTGGAATACCCGCTGATCAGAAGGATGAGGGTCTTCAGTCCTTTTAGTGAGTAGAATACTAGTTCTGGTCATGTGAGAGTATTTTGTCACTATTAGAAACACATATTTACTATTGCAAATTCGTCAGATTGCTGGTAGAATCTGCACCACTTGTGCCAAGTTTATTATGAATTTTAGACACTTTTCCGATGCATCCGAAAAAAGGGACATGCCCCAATAAAGGGGCATTGCTTAAAGGGGTACTCCTCTGCTCAGCGTTTGGAACAAATCCGAACCCTGGTGCCAGCGCCGGGAGCTGGTGATGTCACAGCCCCACCCCCATCATGATGTCACGCCCCGCCCCCCCAATGCAAGTCTATGGGAGGGGGCGTGACGGCTATCCCTGCTGCACCCAGCGTTTGTTTAGAGCGCCGGGTGCAGCGCCAGAGGCTTGTGATGTCACAGCCACGCCCCCTCAATGCAAGTCTATGGGAGGGGGCATGACGGCTGCCGTGACGTCACGAGCGGGGCGTGACCTCTGCCCTACATCGCCAGTCCTCCGCCACAGAGCGAAGACCGCGATCAGACATCTCATCCCCTATCCTTTGGATAGAGGATAAGATGTCCAAGGGCGGAGTACCCCTTTAAGGCTATGTAAACATGGGCAGAACATGACGGCTCTAGAACCGCTTGGGAATGCGAATTTCTGCCATGCGAACAGTGCAGCAGAATCCTATTGATATCAATGGGGATGTTGCGGCATCTCTGTGCAGAAGTCCATCGTGTGAACATAGCCTTAAGGGTTTATGCAGAATTATAAAAGCCTGCCCATCTTCTTTCAGAAACAGCGCCACTCCTGTCAATAGATTGTGTCTGGAACTGCATCTCCACTTTTTGGAACTGAATGGGACCAAGCTGCAGTGCCATACACAACCTGTAGACAAGTGCGGTGCTGTTTTTGAAGAATGTAGTCAAAGTTTTCTAATCCTGTACAACCCCTTTAATGTGTGCGAGGTCATTAAATCATTTCTTTCTAACTTTCTGAACTCTATCCAGGCTGTCACTGTTCGGTCCCTTTGCCTTGATATATTCTGTCGTTTTCTGGCTGGGTTTTCTACGTACCTTCCAAAACTTGTATAATCCACTTGTTTATTTATAAGATGATTTAGTGGCAATTACAGCTACTTACTCTCATATCACTACAGCAAATGAGTCTGTATTCTTCCTCAGGGTTATTTTTCCATGTTAGGTAGTAGAAGGCGGACAGACAGACCCCAGGGAGACGGACAATTGTCCTCGTAAAGAATTATTGAAGCGCTAATACAGGATAATACGCAATCCTAGTAATAACCACATGGACACACAATTCTATGGAAGCTGGGGTTGTTGTATAGCAGTGAAGAGATTTTTCTTTGCCACCATAACCAAAGCTTGCCACTGCCAAGCCACCAAGGGTGAAAAGGCGATAAGCTGCCAAATTTCCCATCTTGGCAAGGACACCCCTACAGACTGTAGAAGAAAACTACAGAAGGGGGGGGGCTATTCCAGTACGTGCAGCTGTGCACTTACCTTGACTTTAAAGGAGTCATCTAGCTGTATATAATTGATGACCTATTCTCAGGATAGGTCATTAATATCAGATCCAGAGGGGCAGGGCTGCCATGTTGGGGCCCCTTACACAGCTTGTAGTCTGGCCACCATCATTGTCCCATTCCCTTAAAGGGCAACTCCGCCCCTAGACATCTTATCTCCTACCCAAAGGATTGGGGATAAGATGTCTGATTACGGGGGGGTGCCCGCAGCTGGGACCGCTGAAACTCTGTGCAGCACCCGGCATTCGGCCGCCATGCCTCCCATAGACTTGCATTGAGGTGGCGTGACATCACAAGGGACGTGGCCGTGATGTCACGAACCCCGCCGCCCGCTCCAAGTGTTCAGAATAAAAATGAAAATAAAATGTTCAGAACGCTGGATGCTAAAACCCTTTAAGGCTTGGTTCACACTCCAAATTTCTGTTGGAGATTCCACAGGTGCTGCCAGGACTGCGTGGACTGAATTGCCGTCCTGACAGATGGCAATGCATTTCTGAGCAGATCTTTTGGAAGATCCGCTCAGAAATGCATTGCCATCTATGGGAATGGCAATGCAGTCCACGTGGCCCTAGCGCCACCCGCGGGATCTCCGGGAGAAATTCCGTCTGGAGATTCCGTATTGTGAATCCGGCTTAAATAGAACAACACTGTAATACCAGTCTAATATTAACCTGTTAAGGACATAGGACGTTCTCTAACGTCCTCACTACCTGGGCTTTAATGCCCAAGGACGTTAGAGAACGTCCTGTGGTATTTCCGATCTCTGCCGCTCGCCGGGCAGAGATCGGAACTGGATGCCTGCTGAAATGCTTCAGCAGGCATCCAGGGCAAACGCCGAGGGGGGCCATGTAGGCCCCCCATGTCGGTGATCGCCGCAAATCGCAAGGGAAATCGCCCTTGCGATCTGCGGCGATACCGGGCTGATCTGGTCTCTGGGACCCAACCGCCCGGTAATTTCGCATGATCCCGGCTGTCACAGACAGCCAGGACCATGCTAACGTATAGGAGCGAGGTGGCAAGCCTGCCACCTCCTCCTATACCCTGCGATCTGTCGGTTAACTAACCGACCAATCGCAAGGGGGGGGGGCGGTTACTTCCTCCCGCCCTGCCCGGCCCCTGGAAGTCCGGAGAGGACGGGAGGAAGACCGGAGGACGCAGCGGGGGACGGGGGACTGCTGGGGACCAGCCCCGGTACTTACCTCGTCCCTGAAGACCCGGATCCCGGCGAGGAAGATGGCGGCGGCGGCGACAGGTGAGTAGATCTTCAGCCGCGGTCGGGCCCTTTACAGCAATGCACGTTGCCGTAAAGCGACATGCATTGCTGTAATAGGACCCTGTAAACTACAACTCCCAGCATGCCCAGACAGCCCTTGGCATCTGGGCATGCTGGGAGCTGCAGTTTTGCAACATCTGGAGGTCCACAGTTTGGAGACCACTGTGCCCTTCCAGATGTTGCAAAACTACACATCCTCAGCATGCCCTTACAGTCCAGGCATGCTGGGAGTTGTAGTTCTGTAACATCTGGCCCTTCAGATGTTGCAGAACTACAACTCCCAGCATGCCTGGACAGTTTTGGCATACTGGGAGTTGTAGTTTTGCAACATCTGGAAGGGCACAGATTGGGAACCACTGTATTAGTGGTCTGCAAACTGTAGTCCTCCAGATGTTGCAAAACTACAACTCCCAGCATGCTGGGAGTTGTAGTTCGGCAACATCTGGCTCTAAAGATGTTGCCGAACTACTACTCCCAGCATGCCTGAGAATGCTGGGAGTTGCGGTTTTGCAACAACAGGAGGCACACTGGTTGGGAAACATTGTCTGTTTCTTAACTCAGTGTTTCCCAACCGTGTGCCTCCAGCTGTTGCAAAACTATAACTACCAGCATGCACTGATAAACTGTGCATGCTGGGAGTTGTAGTTTTGTAACAGCTGGAGGTCCCCTCCCCCCTGTGAATGCACAGGGTACATTCACATGGGCAGGGGGCTTACAGTGAGTATCAGGCTGCAAGGAACTCGCTGTAATCCCCCGCCCGTGTGACTGTACCCTAAAAACACTACACTACACTAACACAAAATAAAATAAAGAGTAAAAAAAACACTACATATACACATACCCCTACACAGCCCCCCTCCCTCCCCAATAAAAATGAAAAACGTCCGGTATGCCACTGTTTCCAAAATGGAGCCTCCAGCTGTTGCAAAACAACAACTCCCAGTATTGCCGGACAGCCGTTGACTGTCCAAGCATGCTGGGAGTTTTGCAACAGCTGGAGGCACCCTGTTTGGGAATCACTGGCGTAGAATACCCCTATGTCCACCCCTATGCAAATCCCTAATTCAGGCCTCAAATGCGCATGGCGCTCTCACTTTGGAGCCCTGTCGTATTTCAAGGCAACAGTTTAGGGTCACATACGGGGTATCGCCGTACTCGGGAGAAATTGTGTTACAAATTTTGGGGGCTTTTTCTCCTTTAACCCCTTATGAAAAGGTGAAGTTGGGGTCTACAACAGCAAGTTAGTGTAAAAAAATAAATTTTTTACACTAACACGCTGGTGTTGCCCTATACTTTTCATTTTGACAAGAGGTAAAAGGGAAACACGCCCCCCAAAATTTGTAATGCAATTTCTCCCGACTACGGAGATACCCCATAAGTGGGCACAAAGTGCTCTGGGGGCGCACAACAAGGCCCAGAAGGGAGAGTGCACCATGTACATTTGAGGTGATTTGCACAGGAGTGGCTGATTGTTACAGCGGTTTTGACAAACACAAAAAAAACAAAAACCACATGTGACCCCATTTCGGAAACTACACCCTTCACGGAATGTAATGAGGGGTGCAGTGAGAATTTACACCCCTCTGGTGTCTGACAGATCTTTGGAACAGTGGGCTGTGCAAATAGTGCACTTCAGGTCCACTTATGGCGTACCTTCATACTCAGAAGAGATGGGGTTACAAATTTTGGGGGGTATTTTCTGCTATTAACCCTTGCAAAAATGTGAAATTTGGGGGGAAACACACATTTTAGTGAAAAAATATATATATTTTTTTACATATGCAAAAGTCGTGAAACCCCTGTGGGGTATTAAGGCTCAATTTATTCCTTGTTACGTTCCTCAAGGGATCTAGTTTCCAAAATGGTATGCCATATGAGGGTTTTTTGCTGTTGTGGCACCATAGGGGCTTCCTAAATGCGACATGCCCCCCGACCAAAATTTGCTCTCCAAAAGCCAAATATGACTCCTTCTCTTCTGAGCATTGTAGTTCGCCCGTAGTGCACTTCAGGTCCACTTATGGGGTACCTTCATACTCAGAAGAGATGGGGTTACAAATTTTGAGGGGTATTTTCTGCTATTAACCCTTGCAAAAATGTGAAATTTGGGGGGAAACACACATTTTAGTGAAAAAATATATATATTTTTTTACATATGCAAAAGTCGTGAAACACCTGTGGGGTATTAAGGTTCACTTTACCCCTTGTTATGTTCCCCAAGGGGTCTAGTTTCCAAAATGGTATGCCATGTGGGGATTTTTTGCTGTTCTGGTACCATAGGGGCTTCCTAAATGCAACATGTCCCCCAAAAACCATTTCAGAAAAACATACTCTCCAAAATCCCCTTGTCGCTCCTTCGCTTCTGAGCCCTCTACTGCGCCCGCTGAACACTTTTCATGGACATATGAGGTATGTCCTTACTCGAGAGAAATTGGGCTACAAATATATGTATACATTTTCTCCTTTTACCCCTTGTAAAAATTCAAAAATTGGGTCTACAAGAACATGCGAGTGTAAAAAATGAAGATGGTGAATTTTCTCCTTCACTTTGCTGCTATTCCTGTGAAACACCTAAAGGGTTAAAACGCTGACTGAATGTCATTTTGAATACTTTGGGGGTGCAGTTTTTATAATGGGGTCATTTGTGGGGTATTTCTAATATGAAGACCCTTCAAATCCACTTCAAACCTGAACTGGTCCCTGAAAAATAGTGAGTTTGAAAATTTTGTGAAAAATTGGAAAATTGCTGCTTAACTTTGAAGCCCTCTGGTGTCTTCCAAAAGTAAAAATACGTCAATTTTATGATGCAAACATAAAGTAGACATATTTTATTTGTGAATAATTTTTTTTTTATTTGGAATATCCATTTTCCTTACAAGCAGAGAGCTTCAAAGTTAGAAAAATGCAAAATTTTCAATTTTTTCAGCAAATTTTGGAATTTTTCACTAAGAAACGATGCAAGTATCGACAAAATTTTACCAATAACATAAAGTAGAATATGTCACGAAAAAACAATCTCGGAATCAGAATGATAGGTAAAAGCATTCCAGAGTTATTAATGTTTAAAGTGACAGTGGTCAGATGTTCAAAAAACGCTCCGGTCCTAAGGTGTAAAATGGCCTGGTCCTTAAGGGGTTAATGGCCTAATGGCCTATACTAAGGATAGACTGTCAATTTGATAAGGCTGGTTAACCCCTTTAAGATTATTCACAACTTTTCTTTGGCCTTTCTTTGGACAGAAAAAAACACCCCCTCATATTACACTCCCAACATTTTGTACAAAATAGTGTGTATTAGTACAGCGGTTTTCCTTTGGGATTTTTTCCTCTTTTTCATTGCAAGCCATGTGATTGTTTCCTTATGTGACTCATGGATTTCAATGGAAGAATTAGGGGGAAAAATACCAGAATTATTATATACAAAGTTTTTTCTATCGTTTTTTTTATTTTTTCTCATACCATAAAAGTCAAGATTTTGTAAAAAAATGCCATAACCTCACCATGCTTCGGTTTTGGAAAACTGCCACAGTACCTAAAACGGTGAAAAAAATTCCAAAAACCATGTTATGCGGGTCTGGTGTTTCATATTTTCCTATTGACTTCTAGCTTACATCTGGCTGCAGAGTTTTTGGTCCAAAAATGCCATGCAGCAAGTATGGCACTTTTTGGGGTATTTTTTTTTACAAAAATGTATGTGCATAGGCAGCAAGATAATGCACCTTGGGCGTTAAGAAAACACCTTGGGCAGAATATAGAATATGTGATACAGTCCTAACCTCAGTATCTGAGGAAAGGGATCTAGGGGTCATTATTACAGAATACTCAAAAGTAGACAAACAATGTTAAAGAGCAGCAGGAAATGCTAGCAAAATGCTTGGGTGTATAGGGTGAGGTATTAGCACTAGAGGGAAGTGCTCATGGGTATATAGGGAGAGGTATTAGTAGTAGAGAGGAAAGTGCTCATTGGTGTATAGGGAGAGGTATTAGCAGTAGGGAAGGAAGTGCTCATGAGTGTACATGGTGAGGTATCAGCAGTAGAGAGGGAAGTGCTCATGGATGTATAGGGAGAGATATTAGCAGTAAAGAGGGAAGTGCTCGTGGATGTATAGGGAAAGATATTAGCAGTAGGGAGGGAAATGCTCATGGGTGTTCAGGGAGCTGTATTAGCAGTAGAGAGGAAAGTGCTCATGGATGTATAGGGAGAGATATTAGCAGTAAAGGGGGAAGTGCTCATGGATGTATAGGGAGAGATATTAGCAGTAGAAAGAGGGAAGTGCTCATGGGTGTATAGGAAGAAGTATCAGCAGTAGAGAGGGAAGTGCTCATGGATGTATAGGGAGAGATATTAGCAGTAGAAAGAGGGAAGTGCTCATGGGTGTATAGGGAGAGATATTAGCAGTAGAAAGAGAGGAAAGTGCTCATGGGTGTATAGGGAGAAGTATCATCAGTAGAGAGGAAAGTGCTCATGGATGTATAAGGAGAGATATTAGCAGTAGAAAGAGGGAAGTGCTCATGGGTGTATAGGGAGAAGTATCATCAGTAGAGAGGAAAGTGCTCATGGATGTATAGAGTGGGGTATCAGCAGTAGAGAGAGAAGTGCTCATTGATGTATAGGGAGAGGTATCAGCAGTAGAGAGGGAAGTGCTCATGGATGTATAGGGTGGGGTATCAACAGTAGAGAGGGAAGTGCTCTTTGATGTATAGGGAGAGATATTAGCAGTAAAGAGGGAAGTGTTCATGGGTGTATAGGGAGATGTATCAGCAGTAGAGAGGGAAGTGCTCAAGGGTGTATAGGGAAAGGTATTAGCAGTAGGGAGGGAAGTGCTCATGCCGCTATACAGAGCACTGTTGAGTCCTTACTTGGAGTATTGTGCGCAGTACTGGAGACCGTATCTCCAGAAGGATATAGATACATTGGAGAGAGTTCAGAGAAGGTACTAAACTAGTACATGGACTGCAGGATAAAACTTACCAGGAAAGGTTAAAGGACCTTAACATGAATAGCATGGAAGAAAGAAGAGACAGAGGGGATATGATAGAGACTTTTATATACATGAAGGGAATCAACACAGTAAAGGAGCAGAGTATATGTAAAAAGAAAAATTACCACAAGAGGACATAGTTTTAGATTAGAGGAGAATGGTTTCTGAATATCAGGAAGCATTACATACTGAGAGAGTAGTGGATGCATGGAATAGCCTTCCTGTAAAAGTGGCAGCTGCAAATACAGCGAAGGAGTTTCTGCATGCATGGGATAGGCATAAGGTTATCCTTCATATAAGATAGAGATAGGCATAAGGCTATCCTTAAAGGGGCACTCTGGTGGAAAACACATTTTTTCATAACAAGTGGCTCCAGAAAGTTAAACAGATTTGTAAATTACTTCTATTAAAAAATCTTAATCCTTCCAATACTTATCAGAAGCTGTATGCTCCAGAGGAAGTGGTGTAGTTCTTTCCAGTCTGACCACAGTGCTCTCTGCTGACACCTCTGTCCATGTCAGTAACTGTCTAGAGCAGGAGCAAATCCCCATAGCAAACCTCTCCTGCTTAGGACAGTAACCTTCTGGCACTAGGTGATACCCCTTTAATTTAAGATAGGGCCAGGGACTATTCATAGTATTCAGGATATTAAGAAGACTAGATGGGCCGAATGGTTCTTATCTGCCGACACATTCTATGTTTCTAAACCTAAAGATGTTATCTAGGATTACAAAAACTATGGCTGCTTTCTTCCAAATACAGTGTCACAGCTATCTACACGTAGGGGGAGATTTATCAAAACGTGTCCAGAGGAAAAGTTGCCTAGTTGCCCATCAGATCGCTTCTTTCATTTTTAACAAGGCCTCTGCAAAATAAAAGAAGCGATCTGATTGGTTGTTATGGGCAACGTTTCATTTGCACAGGTTTTGATAAATCTTCCCTTAGTAGTGTTTAGTATTCAGGTTAGAAATTCTAATTCTGGACTCTGATCAAGTTCATTCTTTCTCTGGAATCTGCTTAGGAAATGCCTTGCGGTCAACAGATTCGGCGTATATCCGAGCGGTCCGAGAGCCGAGTGACCGGATCAGAGATTCTGTAATGTGGACCCATCCAAAGGGTACATTCACACAGGAGGGTTACCCGCTGCAGGTTTCCTATTCAGATCAATGTAATTTATTTTGGATTTACCACGGTGGAAATTCTGCCACAAAAAATCTGTCACAGAAACACCTGCCACCTCTCCAACCTGCAGCAGGAAATTTGTTGGTAACCCACTCGTATAAACGTACCCTAACACCGCTGAGCTGTTACACCAGACCAACCCTGTGGACAGGAAAGTAGCCATGTTTTTCTAATCTTATACAACCCCTGTGACGCTAAGGTCACTTGTGCTCTATTTTGCTGTGTATTTTCCTACTGATGTCAATGGGTAGCAAAACCAGGTGCAGAAATGCGCAGCAAAATACAGCACATGTGACCATACCCTAATGGCACATTCCTGTTGGTAATAAGACAACAAGATTATGGGTGGCACATAGTAGGGTGGGTCCTATAGCAAAGGTTGCATTGGGGCCTAGGAGCTTTAAAGGGGTAATCCGGCGATAGATATCTTATCCCCCTATACAAAGGATAAGGCATAAGATGTCTGATCGCGGGGGTCCCGCCGCTGGGGACCCCCGCGAGATTTCCTGTGTGGCACCCTAGTCATCCATGCACAGAGAGAACTCCGCTCCATGCTGGATGACTGACGACTACAGCCGCCACGCCCCCTCCATTCGTGTCTATGGAAGGAGGCGTGACGGCTACTTAGTAGCCGTCACGCCCCTTCCCATAGACATGAATGGAGGGGGCGTGGCATGACATCACAAACACTGACGCTCCAAGCTTCCCTGTTGTGGATGCCGCTCCTTTGGATAGAAAATAAGATGTTTTTCGACGGAGTATCCCTTTAAGTTATGGCACTGTATGAAAACTATTCTTTGTTGTGTTTTGATTTTTGCACCAAATTCCATATATTGGTTGGTTTTGCATGTAAGCAAATGGAATCCTAGGTACAAAAAGTTTCAAATTCAGCTTTAAATTTCTATTTGACTTTTGCTGTTGTTGTTTTTATTTCCAGGGTGAAGCGTAAAGCTCCTGGGCATCCCCAAGTAAAACAAGTCCCCCCAAACAGTTATTTGCTGTTCATAGCACCGCTGTTCTTTTATGTTTTAGATGTCCCTCTGGCCTTCCTCAGGCAGCAAATGCATCCTCCGCAACCCCTGTAGCTATGCTGCGGTTCACATTTATTTTTAATGAATAAAGAGGGAAAAGTCCTTCCAGGAGCAGAATTATGAATCTGAGGGGGTCACTATAAACAGAATTACTTACAATCCTTCGGGACGGAAATGCACAGTGAAAAATGAACTGCATTTCCCGAGGAAAGCCTACAGCGGCAAACCTAAATGTGGTCATCCAAGCAGAAAATTTGCAGCAAAGGCGCCACACGTGAACCCGGCCTTTGACTATTTACTATATGCCAAAATTCCAAGAATGGGTTAAAGCATTCAGTATTATTTATACCATTATTAGTTAAGTCCTGTGAAGATCCTAGCTTATACTGTATTTTAGGGTATGGCTAGAAAATGTCCAGGGGCTTTGGTAGGTACCTGTGACTACCGTATATGCCCCCTGCATGTGCAAATGCAGACACTGTTGTATGCCAATAGCGAGGGAGATGCCACAGAAAGACTAGTTGTCTGGCTAAGGATCAAATACTTTTGTATATCACTAGCACTTATACACAACACCCTGTTGGATCTGTTGTGCGGGAGATTCACTGACTCCATCATTCTTGCTGTCAAAACTGATAGAAACCTTGATGGAAACCCCAAACTGAAAACAGAATGGCAATGTGAACATAGCCCAAACTACATAAGTCTCTGCACATGTGTATAATATCCAGACAAATACATGAGTCAACTGTAACACCCCCACCATTTTGTTGCACCCCTGAGCTAAGCCCATGCCATCACAGCACAAAAGACCTCATCAAATTAAGTTTTATAATACTCTCTGGATTAAGTTTGTAATTGTTCTCTGTTATGGTCATCAAAATACCAAGTGCCATCACTAACACAACACTGATGAATAAAATAATAATTACAACACAATTATTATAAGACTTGACAACACACTGTAATACTTCTTCCCTCCTGTGGAGGCAGTGCAGGAAATCGAACACTTGCTGCTTTGTTCACTTGTAGATTACAACTGATTCTTGTGGGTTCCAGCAGTGAATAATCAGCTTAATTTTGGGAAATTGTAAAAAGGAAGCAACCACTTTACAAACTAAAAGGGAACCTTTCACCACTTTTACTCTGCCTGAACCATAAGGCATGGGTCACCAGCAGCTTCTCCCTGCCCCACCAGCCTTGACTGATAGATCTTTCCCTGTATATTTGAGTTTAGGGAGAGATCTATCAATCAATACCAGCAGAGTGGTGTTACTGGGTACCACCCCCATGACTCATGATTCAGGGAGCTTGAAGGAGGTGACAGGTTCCCTTTTAGGCTTTTAATGGGTTTCTTCCGTTGTACAATTCCCCAAAAATAGGTTGATCATTTGCTGTGGGAACCCACAGAAATCATTTGTAATGTATAAGTGAACAAGCCAACAAGTGTTCAATTCTCTGCACTGCCTCCGCAGGAGGGAAGAAGTATTACAGTGTGTTGTCAAGTCTTATAATAATTGTTCTGTATATATTATTTTATTTAACAGTGTTGACACTTGGTATGCTGATGACCATGATAGAGAGGCCTTGATCCCAAAATATCTAATGGCAGCCCTGTGCCAGAGTACATCCATTACCTCTTCATCCCTTATAGGTATGCCCTTATTTAATCCTAGATTACCTCATACATTGGATCTATCCTCTAAATTCCATCACATTCGTTCGGTTTCATGGTTTAGCAGTGTGAACAGTTAATACAGAATCCACAAACCTTACAGTTACCATGTTATTTCAGACACACATGCTGTTAACTAAGGTGGCGCTCATATTTGCATAATGTGCACCGCGACCTTGTAAAACCTAAATCTAAATATACGAGACTGAAGCGAATACAAACACGTCTTTACTTTGATAAGTCCCATGCTGAATTTTTAGGACAGATGAGCCAATGAGTAAAAATACAAAGCCCTTGACCTAGATAGGAAAAAAAAAAACATTGAGAAGGATTTGTGGTGTGATCTTTTTTTTACAAGTTAAGTCAATTATAGGACTGAGAGGCAGAAGTATTTGGCATGTTATTAGAATAAAATACATAACAATAAAAGCAAAGTACGCTACATTGTTAACCGTCTTCCTGGTAGATGAAAACATCTTGGTCCCTGGTAAGTATCTTCCTCTCCCAAACAGATGAGAACATTTTGATCCCTGGTAACAATCCTCTACCTGATGGATGGGTCAATCTTGGGATCAATGCATCATGTTTTCCTTACTGGCAAATGAAAACATCTTGGTCCATAGTCTCAATATTTCTCTCCATTTTGGGCCCTGTCCATTTTTCTCTCCTTAGCAGATGAGAACAACCTGGTCTCTTTTCACTCCCTGTCACTTGGGACCATTTTGGTCCCTTTACAAAGTCTTCCCCTCCCTGACATTGGGACCATTTTGGGCCATGTTCGCCATCAACTTTTTCCGGACAGATGGGTCCATCTTCAACCCTGTTTATCTTCGTCCTCTCGCTGGCAGATGGGACCATCTTGGCTCTTGGTCACCATCTCCCTCTCTTTGGCAGATGAAATCATCTTGGCCCCTGTTCATTCTCTTCCTCTCTCTAGCAGAATGAATTATGTTGGACCCTGTCCATAATCTTCCTCTCTGTGGCAGATGTGACCATCTTGGTTCCTGGTCTCCATCTTTCTCTCACTGCCAGCTGAGACCATATTGGTCCCAGGTCAACATCATCCTCCCCCTGCCAGTTGGGACCATTTTGGTCCCTGGTCACCTTTTTCCTGGCACCATCTTTCTATCCCATTCCCGCAGATGACACTCACCACAAGCCTGAGATTTCATAACCCCCCCAACACCCCCACCCCTCAGACATGGCCTCCATTGTTATGGTCTGATCTACCATTTTTTGATGATTACTGGTTCTTTAGAAAGTTCTAGCATAAAAGACCCCCTCCTCACACAGTGGTTTCACTACTATTCCTAATTAGATATGATCACAATTGTAATCAAGCCAATCATTATCATCATGATATCTCCTATTCAAATGCATAATGTGATATACATTGAATTAACCTTTTTTCCTTTAGAACTAAATTCTAGTGGACACATGTAACTTCCCTGGCACAATGTACTTATGTGGCCATAAAGTAGTATATCATTCTTAGGGTCTATTCACACGACGGAATTTCCGCTTGTGGAATTCCCCCTCAAATTAAAGCCTATAGACTTCTATGGGATTCTGCACTCCCATTCACACTCCTGAAATTCTGCTTGCGGAATTCCGCTAGCGGAATTCCGCAAGCAGAATTTCAGAAGTGTGAATGGGAGTGCGGAATCCCATAGAAGTCTAGGGGCTTTAATCTGAGGCGGAATTCCACAAGCAGAAAAATTCCTCCATGTGAATAGACCCTTAGCCTCGGGTCTATCTTAGAATTCTCCCTGCCTTGCAAGCATTTACGAAGACAGAAAGCTCAGAGAAGGGAACGCTGCGGGAGTCAATAACATTAGCATGTAGCCTAACTAGTGAGAAGATTTAGGGTATTGATAACTTGTACATTATGCTAATACCTCATGCTTATTCCAAATGAAGAGGATAGTGTAGGATTGTGGTAGATTTTCTATAGACTTAGGACACTATGAATAACGTACTATCTACAAAAAGGTCAAAGTTCACATTAGCTGTGCTAAGACAGGGCTCAGTGTAAGCTCCTGGCTTGTCCATCAGCCTGCTATATGAGTTGGGGGGGGGGGGGGTGTCACAGAGCCTCAGTGCACAGAGAAGCCAGTTGTCATCTCTAAAGAGGTAGTAAGTTCCCTCATGAGATGTGAGGGCAAGCAAGGGAATTCCCCCTCCTCCTCAGTAAACTGCATGCTGCATTAGCAACATAAACAAGGGAATTAGGATGAAGGGATGAAAGGGATGAAAACCAGGAATTAAGCACACGGACAGGACCATTACAAGTTAGAAAGTAAACCTGGAGCATTTTTTTTTTTTTCAACTCCTGATTTTAATCATCTTCAGTCGTTTCTTTATTTTTCTAAAGCACTGTACAGAGATTGTCAGCTTTCATATCAGTCCCTGTCATTCCAAATTAACTAATCATAATGCTTTTGGATTGAGGGAGGAAACAGCAGTACCTGGAGGAAACAGCAGTACCTGAGGGAAACGGCAGTACCTTGAGGAAACCTACACAAACATGTGGAGAACATAAAATTTCCATGCTGTTGTTGTCATTGCTCAGATTTAAAACCAGGACCCCTGCGCTGCAAGGCAACAAAGCAAACCCTGCAAACAGCTTCCCAAATCTTAGCTTCCAGAACCCCGCAAGTATGCTTTGAATATGGGAACAGGCTTTAATGCACAATCCTCATAAAATCTTTAAAGTGGCTTCATTGTGGAATTTTGCTATTACAAACTTCATGATCGAATAGAAATGTTTTGAATGTTAGACAAGCATCCCATATCAATATACTTAGCAGTTCTGTCTGATCGTTCCCTAACACAACATATGTTGCCCCCGAATGGCCTGTCATATATAATGTCAGTGTATGAGCATATTCTCTGTGTATATAGGAGTTCATCACTAACAGGGCTCGAATTATCATGTCTTTGCCCCGTCCATAGACAGCTCTTCTCTTTGTCAATGCTCTTCAGTTAGTGTCTACATTAGGCTTATTATCTGCTTTCCATAGACAAATTGTGGGTCAATGGGTCATAGCCATTAGTAATGTTACATCCATAGAGGCCTTACTGAAGGCTTCACATATTAAGTGCCGTATACTATGTGACTTCATAATTCTCATTCAACTACGTGAACTAACATTAGCAAAAGTCCAATAACATCTATCATTGAAGCACATGGGAGCTACAAGCAAAATAAATTCCCCATACCTTCCATGAAGCCTATTAAGAGACATAGGGGTAGATATATCATTTGCGTTCCCTTTGTTGTTGTTCTCTTTTTTTTAGCTTTTTCTCACTGTTGTTGTGCAGGCAGTTTTTGCCCAAAACTCAAATTTTTTTATACGTTTTGATTTTTCAAAAAATTCACCTGTTTACCTTTGGGTTGAGTGTATAAAAACAGAACCTGGTCAAAGGTGCAGTACTGATGCGAAAATTTTTAGGCAGTTTTTATAAATCTTGCATTTAATAGATCATGCAAATCTTAAACCATGTCCCGAAGAAGAGATAATATTCATTGCTCATTGAATGCAAACGGAATATCCGCTAGATAAAACGGCTCAGAAATGTAGTGAATTTTCAATTCCAGTGAGTTACCATGTTTTTCCACTGAATATTCGCTATTTTGCCCTTGATAAATCTTTCCAATAGTCTATTTTACAAGTGCTGGTGTTTACCGCCATTGTAAGTAGAATATAGTATAGGCAGTCTGTATTGTATCATGTATCCTACTGGGATCAGAGTCATGTCTGTGCATTACATACACAGCCTATTGATATAAGGGGGTTTGAATGTGGCTAGAGATGAGCAAACTTACAGTAAATTTGATTCGTCACGAACTTCTCGGCTCGGCAGTTGATAACTTTTCCTGCATAAATTAGTTCAGCTTTCAGTTCAGCTGCTCCGATGGGCTGGAAAAGGTGGATACAGTCCTCGGAGACTCTTTCCTAGGAATGTATCCACCTTTTCCAGCCCACCGGAGCACCTGAAGGCTGAACTAATTAACGCAGGATAAGTTATCAACTGCCGAGCCGAGAAGTTCGTGACGAATCAAATTTACTGTAAGTTCGCTCATCTCTAAATGTGGCCTTCGAACCCTCCCCAATCGAGATATTGGGGTCACTGTAGCACTCCTCCAATGGCTGTGACTGGTACTGCAACCTATTCCATTGCGTCTACATCAGGGGTTTCAAACTGATGGCCCTCCAGATGTTGCAAAACTCCCAGCATTCCTGACAGCGATTAGCTGCAGCAAATGGCTGTCTGGCATGTCCAGGCATGCTGGGAGTTGAAGTTTTGCAACATCTGGAGGGCCACCAGTTTGAGACCCCTGCTCTACATTGTGCTCTGAAAAACACTGACCATGCCATCAGGTACCACTGTCATTCTCATTGACATCTCTAGTTTTATCCCTTTACTAGGAGCACTGGACTAGGATCCACAAGATCAAACTTAACTTTTTTGTACATTATTATTGGGACAGATATATTTTCTGGGGTAATTTTAACAGCATTTAGATATATGCTTTACAGCAAGACATAGACACAGGCCACAATAGACTGAGGACACTATTCATATAAATGGGAAAGTGTTCTGGATATGCTATGTGACCTGCACAGAGGTCATTCTACAGGGAGGAGACTGAGTTCTAATCTCCTATTGTGAAGATCCTGTCTTTCCTATCTTCTGGTATCACCTTCTACTGTTTCTGTGATGCTAAAGAGGAGATTGCTGAAAAGTGATCTGTACAGAATAGGAAGTCACAGCTTAGCTTAGTGATCAGAATGAAAACTGCAACATTTCTGAATTATTTTATAATAAGATAGCAAAATGCTAAACTAGAAAAAAAACATCATAATGATAATATAATTTATGTTTTTTTTTTTGTTAATTTTAAACTATAGATAATTTTTCTGATGAGATTTCTTTTTTGTCTCACATAACCTTTTTAAAGGGGTATTCTGCTTTTCCTGTTTCAGATTTAACTGTGCTCTGAGTTACAGTGGGGCAAAAAAGTATTTAGTCAGCCACCAATTGTGCAAGTTCTCCCACTTAAAAAGATGAGAGAGGCCTGTAATTTTCATCATAGTTATACCTCAACTATGAGAGCCATTATGAGAAAAAAAAATCTAGAAAAATCACATTGTCTGATTTTTAAAGAATTTATTTGCAAATTATGGTGGAAAATAAGTATTTGGTCACCTACAAACAAGCAAGATTTCTGGCTCTCACAGACCTGTAACTTCTTCTTTAAGAGTCTCCTCTGTCCTCCACATGTTACCTGTATTAATGGCTCCTGTTTGAACTTGTTATCAGTATAAAAGACACCTGTCCACAACCTCAAACAGTCACACTCCAAACTCCACTATGGCCAAGACCAAAGAGCTGTCAAAGGACACCAGAAACAAAATTTTAGACCTGCAGGCAGCTTGATGTGAAGAAATAAACTGTGGGATCAATTATTATAAAATGGAAGACATACAAGACCACTGATAATCTCCCTTGTTCTGGGGCTCAACGCAAGATCTCACCCCGTGGTGTCAGGTGTCAAAATGATCACAAGAACGGTGAGCAAAAATCCCAGAACCACACGGCGGGGGGGGTTGGGGGGAGGGTTTTGGGGGACGACACACCTAGTGAATGACCTGCAGAGAACTGGGACCAAAGTAACAAAGGCTACCATCAGTAACACACTACGCCGCCAGGGACTCAAATCATGCAGTGCTAGACATGTCCCCCTGCTTAAGCCAGTACATGTTTGGGCCCGTCTGAGGTTTTCTAGAAAGTGTTTGGATGATCCAGAAGAGTATTGGGAGAATGTCATATGGTCATATTAAAAAAGTAGAACTTTTTGGTAAAAACTCAACTCGTCATGTTTGGAGGAGAAAGAATGCTGACTTGCATTCCTTTGAACAGGACAACTGATACATGTAAAGGAAAGAATGAATGGGGCCATGTATCATGAGATTTTGAGTAAAAACCTCCTTCCATCAGCAAGGGTATTGAAGATGAAACGTTGCTGGGTCTTTCAGAATGACAATGATGCCAAACACACTGCCCTGGCAATGAAGGAGTGGCTTTGTAAGAAGCATTTCAATGTCCTGGAGTGGCCTAGCCAGTCTCCAGATCTCAACCCCATAGAAAACCTTTGGAGGGAGTTGAAAGTCTGTGTTGCCCAGCAACAGCCCCAAAACATCACTGCTCTAGAGGAGATCTGCATGTAGGAATGGGCCAAAATACCAGGAACAGTGTGTGAAAACCTTGTGAAGACTTACAGAAAACGTTTGACCTCTGTCACTGCCAACAAAGGGTAAATATCAAAGTATTGAGATGAAGTTTTCTTATTGACCAAATACTTGATTTCCACCATAGTTTGCAAATAAATTCTTTAAAAATCAGACAATGTGATTTTATGGATTTTTTTTTCTCATTCTATCTCTCATAGTTGAGGTATATCTATGAGGAAAATTACAGGCCTCTCATCTTTTTAAGTGGGAGAACTTGCACAATTGGTGGCTGACTAAATACTTTTTTGCCCCACTGAAAATAGAAAAAAGTTTTCCGCAATACCTCAATAAAGGAGAGCAGTGTAATGTTTTATCACCAAGTTTCCACAAGTCAGGTATTTCCAGTCTACCTTATCTCTGGGTGTGTTTTCTGGTCTAGTGGACAAAGCCTCTAAAGAGAATATTTAGTCTATAATATTAATTTCCTAAACTGATATTGTTAATAGCAGAGCTTTTTTTGTCTGATACATAGCTCCATATCCCCTGCACAGACGTAAGATTGCCATACACATTAAATGAGTATTAGCCAAGACTGCCAATTTTGGTGGATATCGGGATGAATAAAAAAAAAAATGTGATAGACTATGTTTAAAAACAAAGGCACATCTTATTTTGCGTTTGCAAAAGTATTTTTTGTACAGCAGAAAGTAGAATTTAGTCTCATTTAAGACTCCTAGACAAATAATGTAGGAGTTGACTCCATCTTCTAGCCTGGGAATAGAGTTCTAGTCTAGTCTAGTCTGACTTTGGTCAGTACTGTATTTGTTGCTTTTCACTCCTGTCACATTTCATGCGAACACCAAAAGTCAGTGAGCCTAGGTATAGCTAAAGTCAGGCATACCTCCAACGTATAGGCCACATTCTCACTAATTTGATCTGCAATTAACATCATGCTTGTGCCCTGCTCTAAGGATTATTCATCTCTTCAGCATAGTTTTTAAGGGGTTTAGTGAAGTTAAGTTGCACAAGGACTTCATTGTCTACACTGGATATTGTTTTGCCTTTGGTTGGACCAGTGTCCACCTGTTAAGTCTTTACCTGGATAGGCTTCTCAGAGTGTTGTGACACAGTTTGCCATAGAAGTAAGTGGAGTGGTGTTCTAAAGTTTTTTTGCCACAAGTCCGACAGCTGGGACCCCCTGTGATCTTCTCTTACCACTGAGCGATCTGGCCACCAGCTTCTGAGATCTGGCTCCTCAGTGAAGGCACGGACAGCCAATCTCTGTATGAGGCAGGACACTGCTGCGACTGCTCATTGGCTTAGCCGCCTGTCACTGATGAGCGGAGGAAAACTGGCCCTGTTCTGGAGATTGCTGAGACTCCCAGCGATTTGACTGTGGACGGGGATAAGTTTTATTAGCTGGCTACCCCTTTAAGCTTGTGCCTTAGTGAGTCACTTACATCTGTCTACAAATGCATTAAAAACCAACGACCTCCAGACCAGTGGATAGTAGGGTGCTGAGGGACCAGGCAACGCGTTTCGCGCTAGTGCGCTTCATCATGCCTGATGAAGCGCACTAGCGCGAAACGCGTTGCATGTTGGGAATAAAGCTGTTTGCTTCAACTGTTGCCTGGTCCCTCAGCGCCCTACTATCCACTGGTCTGGATGTCGTTGGTTTTCATTGCTTTTATTGTGGAGTGGCAGCAGAGGGATCTGCTTCATGCTATCATCCAAGTTGTGCTGGCATCTGCACAACTTACATTGGTAAGCGCTCTATCACCAGTAGCGTTTCCACATTTGTTATTTATTGCACCATGGAGCGCTCCTCTTTGTCTTTTTTGTAGTACATCTGCATTAGACATTCTCAGATTACCACGCGAAAGCCCGAAAGTAGTATTTTCTGCTAAAAGCATAGTCTGCAAATGTGACTAAAATCTGCTTCTCCTGGGTCTAAAGTTGTATCATTAAGCTGTACTTCTCTAAGCTACATATCAAGTTTATGTGCTGTATTGATCTGCATCAGGAGTGAAGTAAAGTTTTTGTTGTTCACTGAATTCCTTGGCTGTCAGAAGTCTCATTCCAGGGAACAGCATCATTTGCAGACCTTGGGTTACACTACTTAGCCAGGGACTACTACCCTCAGCATCAATCCATACATCATCCCAGTGGGTTACCACTGACTGTGAGATAACCCTATGGATAGTGTCACACACAGCATTTAAAAAAAAAAAAAAAAATATATATATATATATATATATATATATTTTCTAAACTCTGATGGTCTCTACTAGTGTTTAGCGCAAATATGCGAAATGCTAATTTTTACCGTGAATATCGGCACTTCGCGATTTGGCGAGTATTTAGAATATAGTGATATATCTTCGTAATGACGAATATTCGCCTTTTTTATTTTTTATTTTATGCGAATATTTATGCAAATATTTATGCAAATATCGGCACTTTCAGACTGGACACTGATCCCTCCCTTCTTTTAGGTGAGATATAATTGGGCATGTGCACTATATGAATATCATTCCGAATTTTCGCTTGAAAAAAATAAGCGAACATAGTGAATGTGGGAATTTCGCGAACATATGACGAATATTCCTCCATATATTCCCTAAATATCGCAAATTCGAATATGGCCCCTGCCACTCATTACTAGTCTCTACTATTGTTGACCGGAGGTAGTAAGAATGTTTGGTTTACACTGTTCGTATATGCAGGGGATTTGGAGCATTGTATCGGAAGAATTAAAGGAGTAGTCCAGTGGTGAAAAACGTATCCGCTATCCTAAGGATAGGGGATAAGTTTGAGATCGCGGGGGGTCCGACCGCTGGGGCCCCCTGCAATCTCTCTGTACAGGGCCCCGGCTCTCCGGCCAGATAGCGGGTGTCGACCCCCGCACGAAGCGGCGGCCGACACGCCCCCTCAATACATCTCTATGGCAGAGCCGGAGATTGCCGAAGGCAGCGCTCCGGCTCTGGCATAGAGTTGTATTGAGGGGGCGTGTTGGCCACGGCTTCGTGCGGAGGTCGACACGCCCCCTTCCCGCGGGCTGTCGGGGCCCCGTACAGGAGATCGCAGGGGGCCCCAGCGGTCGGACCCCCCGCGATCTCAAACTTATCCCCTATCCTTAGGATAGGGGATAAGTTGTTCACCACTGGGTTCACCACTGGACTACTCCTTTAACAAACCGAACACTATAAAGATAGAAATGTGTGTATATCAATCATGGGATGTTAAACCTAAAGTAGGTACAAACATCAAATAAGAGGAGCTACATGATAAAAAAAAAAATTTGTAAGAGACCTGATATTATACAAGAAGCAGATTACATCCACCGCAGACCTACAGAGAGGATATTACGTCCATATATATATATATATATATATATATATATATATATATATACAGTAGACAGCTCATAAAGCGGCAGAAAACAAGCGGATCATAGTGAGCGGATGAATAATTTATCCCTGGACTCTAGAGGAGGAGAATACATTGTAGCTTACACTATGGACAATACCATGGGAAATGTAACATTACATCATGGACCAGGTGTCCTCAATTCAGCAAACGTTATTTTGTGTATGAGAACCTCTTCAGGATCCATTAAAGCAGGACGAGAGGAGAAGGGTACACCCCCCCCCCCCCCCTTATGGTTCTTCTTAACACATCTGCGACCTCCTTGGGTTCATCCCCTATACTTGGATGACTATCAGGTTCGCACTTTTCACGTGCAGTCGGCCTGTGGGGGTCCCATTCTCCAGGGTCCCCATAGAAGGTGCAGTTTTATGGTGCATATGCCCTTGAAGGATTCTATAGTTTTTTTTTTACAAATATACCTACAGTGTATATAATCTCCTAATAGACAGTGTGCAATATATCAAAAACATCCTCATTGTCTGAAGCCATGTTTCTCAACCAGTGTGCTGCCAGTTGTTGCAAAACTACAACTCCCAGCATGCCCGGACAGCCTTCGGCTGTCCGGACATGCTGGGAGTTGTAGTTTTGCAACAGCTGGAGGCACACCAGTTGGGAAACACTGGTCTGAAGCAACAACCATAAAGTTTTCATTGAGCCATCTACACTCACTGGCCACTTTATTAGGTACACCTTGCTAGTCCCGGGTCGGACCCCCTTTTGACTTCATTCTCCATGGCATACTTTTTACAAGGTCCTGGACACATTCCTCAAAGCTTTCGGTCCATATGGACTTGATGACATCACACAGTTCCTCCATATGGACATGATGACATCACACAGTTCCTTTATATGGACATGATGACATCACACAGTTATTCCATATGGACATGATGACATCACACAGTTCCTCTATATGGACATGATGACATCAAACAGTTCCTCCATATGGACATGATGACATCACACTGTTGTTCCATATGGACATGATGACATCACACTGTTGTTCCATATGGACATGATGACATCACACTGTTGTTCCATATGGACATGATGACATCACACAGTTCCTCTATATGGACATGATGACATCACACAGTTGTTCCATATGGACATGATGACATCACACAGTTCCTCTATATGGACATGACTGTTGAGACCCAATTAGCTCCTAGCAGGCTATAACTACCCCTCCCCCTTATTACAATAATTAATTAAATAATAACTGACACAACAACAATTCAACTTTTTATGGGTGGGGATCGGCCACAGCTTTATTTATAAAATTACTTATATAAATAACAATTTAACTGTAACAAAGACACCGATTGGCTTCTTGCCAACCCGAGAGGTGCTGCCACACTGTCCTGTGTGGAGGTCTACCCCGGGTTGACCCCGCTTTCACCGTCTTCTTACCGCCAAGCTGTGACTTACAATAAACAGAGATACAAAAAGGGAGGGAGGGAGGGCAAAACTCCGGGTCCTGGGCAGATTGAGGGGGGAAGGGAGGCACCACAGCTATAAATACCCAGGGGAGGGCCCCTGAAAGCCCGGGAAACTATTACACCACTGATTGGTGCACTCCTTCCCCCCCACCCATGGGACATACCACTATAGTTACCAACAAGTTTTTACAGACGGGGGAGGGGGCTAAAAACCTTGCCTGTATATTTCTTAACCCCTTAACTGCTCACCAGTCAGGGGGCAAGCTAGTTATGCACAGCTTGCCCCTCCAGATGACATCACACAGTTGTTCCATATGGACATGATGACATCACACAGTTGTTCCATATGGACATGATGACATCACACAGTTGTTCCATATGGACATAATGACATCACACAGTTCTTCTATATGGACATGATGACATCACACAGTTGTTCCATATGGACATGATGACATCACACAGTTCCTCCATATGGACATGATGACATCACACAATGGTTCCATATGGACATGATGACATCACACAGTTCCTCCATATGGACATGATGACATCACACAATGGTTCCATACGGACATGATGGCATCACACAGTTCCTCCATATGGACATGATGACATTGCACAGTTCCTCCATATGGACTTGATGACATCACACAGTTCCTCCATATGGACTTGATGACATCACACAGTTCCTCCATATGGACATGATGACATCACACAGTTGTTCCATATGGACATGATGACATCACACAGTTGTTCCATATGGACATGATGACATCACACAGTTGTTACATATGGACATGATGACATCACACAGTTGTTCCATATGGACATGATGACATCACACAGTTGTTCCATATGGACATGATGACATCACACAGTTGTTACATATGGACATGATGACATCACACAGTTGTTACATATGGACATGATGACATCACACAGTTCCTCCATATGGACATGATGACATCACACAGTTGTTACATATGGACATGATGACATCACACAGTTGTTACATACGGACATGATGATATCACACATTTGTTACATATGGACATGATGACATCACACAGTTCCTCCATATGGACATGATGACATCACACAGTTCTTCCATATGGACATGATGACATCACACAGTTCCTCCATATGGACATGATGACATCACACAGTTCCTCCATATGGACATGATGACATCACACAGTTGTTCCATATGGACATGATGACATCACACAGTTCCTCCATATGGACATGATGACATCACACAGTTGTTACATATGGACATGATGACATCACACAGTTGTTACATATGGACATGATGACATCACACAGTTGTTACATATGGACATGATGACATCACACAGTTCCTCCATATGGACATGATGACATCACACAGTTGTTACATATGGACATGATGACATCACACAGTTGTTCCATATGGACATGATGACATCACACAGTTGTTCCATATGGACATGATGACATCACACAGTTCCTCCATATGGACATGATGACATCACACAGTTGTTACATATGGACATGATGACATCACACAGTTGTTACATATGGACATGATGACATCACACAGTTGTTACATATGGACATGATGACATCACACAGTTGTTACATATGGACATGATGACATCACACAGTTGTTACATATGGACATGATGACATGTGATCTTCACTTTCTGTAGCCCATGGCTTTAAGGATGAATGTGTTGTACATTTAGAGACCTTAGTTGTAACGAGTGGCTAATTGAGTTACTGTTGCCCTTACTGTTGAGTTTCTCTTTATCTGACAATTCTCTGTAAACCCTAGGGATGGTTATGTGTAAAAATCCCAGTAGGGCAGTGGTTTCTCAGACCAGCCCGTCCGGCACCAACAACCATGCCAGGTTAAAAGTCACTTACATCCACTTTCTTCCCTATTCTTGAAACATCAGCAAGTTAACTTGACCACATCTACATGCCTAAATGCATTGAGCTGATTAGCTGTTTAAGAATTGAACAGGTGTACCTAATAATGTGACCACTTAGTGTTTGTCCTTGAACTCTGATTTTGGAGGTCAACAAATACTGGTGCTAGGACATGTTCAGACGTCTGTAATATTGGTGTATTTTAGAATCCATATTACAGGCACAAACACCAGACCCCCCTATTGTAGGATCCTATGGTGATCTAAGTCTGGTTCAGCAGACCCCAGGGAAGGACATTATGGGTTTTACAATCTCCTAAAGCCGCAGATCACACAGGCGGATCCCAGTGGATCCCACTGACTAATGAATATTTGATACCAACAAACAGTAATACTCCAGGCTGAAGCTTCTATAGCAGGTACAACCCAGAGCAACAAGTGGCACAGGACTATATAGGTGGGTGCTATGGGTAACGGCTCCACTTGTCTGCATTATATATATATATCTCAAGCACTGTATATACTTAACTATTTCTACAATTTCTTTACTAACTATTTTATAAATTATTGCCCAGTATATATTTCTGTTTCAGTTGTATATTCTCCATCTAGTGTATTGTATGTGCGACTATGTGAGAAAGTGTGTGAGAGACACCCATCTAAGATATGAGATAGATAGAAAGATAGATAGATATGAGATAGATAGATAGATAGATAGATATGAGATAGATAGAAAGATAGATATGAGATAGATAGATAGATAGATGGATAGATATGAGATAGATATGAGATAGATAGATAGATAGATAGATAGATAGATATGAGATAGATGGATAGATATGAGATAGATAGATAGATATGAGATATATATGAGATAGATAGATAGATAGATAGATAGATATGAGATAGATGGATAGATATGAGATAGATAGATAGATAGATATGAGATAGATGGATAGATAGATATGAGATAGATAGATATGAGATAGATAGATATGACATAGATAGCTAGATAGATAGATAGATAGATAGATGGATAGATATGAGATAGATAGATAGATATGAGATAGATAAATAGATAGATATGTGTTACGCCGAGCGCTCCGGGTCCCCGCTCCTCCCCGGAGCGCTCGCTACACTTCCCTCACTGCAGCGCCCCGGTCGGTTCCACGGACCCGGGGCGCTGCGTTACCACCTCCGGCCGGGATGCGATTCGCGATGCGGGTAGCGCCCGCTCGCGATGCGCACCCCGGCTCCCGTACCTTACTCGCTCCCCGTCAGTTCTGTCCCGGCGCGCGCGGCCCCGCTCCCTAGGGCGCGCGCGCGCCGGGTCTTTGCGATTTAAAGGGCCACTGCACCGCTGATTGGTGCAGTGGTTCCAATTAGTGTTTACACCTGTGCACTTCCCTATATCACCTCACTTCCCCTTCACTCCCTCGCCGGATCTTGTTGCCCTAGTGCCAGTGAAAGCGTTCCTTGTGTGTTCCTTGCCTGTGATTCCAGACCTTCTGCCGTTGCCCCTGACTACGATCCTTGCTGCCTGCCCCGACCTTCTGCTACGTCCGACCTTGCTTCTGTCTACTCCCTTGTACCGCGCCTATCTTCAGCAGCCAGAGAGGTTGAGCCGTTGCTAGGGGATACGACCTGGTCACTACCGCCGCAGCAAGACCATCCCGCTTTGCGGCGGGCTCTGGTGAAAACCAGTAGTGACTTAGAACCGATCCTCTAGCACGGTCCACGCCAATCCCTCTCTGGCACAGAGGATCCACTACCTGCCAGCCGGCATCGTGACAGTAGATCCGGCCATGGATCCCGCTGAAGTTCCTCTGCCAGTTGTCGCTGACCTCACCACGGTGGTCGCCCAGCAGTCACAACAGATTGCGCAACAAGGCCAACAGCTGTCTCAACTGACTGTTATGCTACAACAGTTACTACCACAGCTCCAGCAATCATCTCCTCCGCCAGCTCCTGTACCTCCTCCGCAGCGAGTGGCCGCTTCTGGAATACGACTATCCTTGCCGGATAAATTTGATGGGGACTCTAAGTTTTGCCGTGGCTTTCTTTCCCAATGTTCATTACACTTGGAGATGATGTCGGACCAGTTCCCCACTGAAAGGTCTAAGGTGGCTTTCGTAGTCAGCCTGCTGTCTGGAAAAGCCCTGGCTTGGGCCACACCGCTCTGGGACCGCAATGACCCCGTCACTGCCTCTGTACACTCCTTCTTCTCGGAAATTCGAAGTGTCTTTGAGGAACCTGCCCGAGCCTCTTCTGCTGAGACTGCCCTGTTGAACCTGGTCCAGGGTAATTCTTCCGTTGGCGAGTATGCCGTACAGTTCCGTACCCTTGCTTCAGAATTGTCCTGGAATAATGAGGCACTCTGCGCGACCTTTAAAAAAGGCCTATCCAGCAACATTAAAGATGTTCTGGCCGCACGAGAAATCCCTGCTAACCTACATGAACTCATCCATCTTGCCACTCGCATTGACATGCGTTTTTCCGAACGGCGTCAGGAGCTCCGCCAGGATATGGACTCTGTTCGCACGAGGCGTTTCTTCTCCCTGGCTCCTCTCTCCTCTGGTCCCCTGCAATCTGTTCCTGTGCCTCCCGCCGTGGAGGCTATGCAGGTCGACCGGTCTCGCCTGACACCCCAAGAGAGGACACGACGCCGCATGGAGAATCTCTGCCTGTACTGTGCTAGTACCGAACACTTCCTGAAGGATTGTCCTATCCGTCCTCCCCGCCTGGAAAGACGTCCGCTGACTCCGCACAAAGGTGAGACAGTCCTTGATGTCTACTCTGCTTCTCCACGTCTTACTGTGCCTGTGCGGATGTCTGCCTCTGCCTTCTCCTTCTCTGCTGTGGCCTTCTTGGACTCTGGATCTGCAGGAAATTTCATCTTAGCCTCTCTCGTCAACAAGTTCAACATCCCGGTGACCAGTCTCGCCAGACCCCTCTACATCAATTGTGTAAACAATGAAAGATTGGACTGTACTATACGTTTCCGCACGGAGCCCCTTCTAATGTGCATCGGATCTCATCACGAGAGGATTGAACTGTTGGTCCTCCCCAATTGCACTTCTGAAATCCTTCTTGGACTTCCCTGGCTTCAACTCCATTCCCCAATCCTGGATTGGTCCACTGGGGAGATCAAGAGTTGGGGGCCCTCTTGTTCCAAGGACTGCTTAAAACCGGTTCCCAGTAAACCTTGCCGTGTCCCTGTGCTTCCTCATGTAACCGGTCTCCCTAAGGCCTATATGGACTTTGCGGACGTTTTTTGCAAAAAACAAGCTGAGACTCTACCTCCTCACAGGCCTTATGATTGTCCCATTGACCTCCTCCCGGGCACTACTCCACCCCGGGGCAGAATCTATCCTCTGTCCGTCCCAGAGACTCTTGCCATGTCTGAATACGTCCAAGAAAATTTAAAAAAGGGCTTTATCCGTAAATCCTCCTCTCCTGCCGGAGCCGGATTTTTCTTTGTGTCCAAAAAAGATGGCTCTCTACGTCCTTGCATTGACTACCGCGGTCTTAATAAAATCACGGTTAAGAACCGCTACCCCCTACCCCTCATCTCTGAACTCTTTGATCGTCTCCAAGGTGCCCATATTTTTACCAAACTGGACTTAAGAGGTGCTTATAATCTCATCCGCATCAGAGAGGGGGATGAATGGAAAACGGCATTTAACACCAGAGATGGACACTTTGAGTATCTGGTCATGCCCTTTGGTCTATGCAACGCCCCTGCCGTCTTCCAAGACTTTGTTAATGAAATTTTTCGTGATCTACTATACTCCTGTGTTGTTGTATATCTGGACGATATCCTGATTTTTTCTGCCAATCTAGAAGAACACCGCCAGCATGTCCGTATGGTTCTTCAGAGACTTCGTGATAATCAACTCTATGCCAAAATAGAGAAATGTCTGTTTGAATGCCAATCTCTTCCTTTTCTAGGATACTTGGTCTCTGGCCAGGGACTACAAATGGACCCAGATAAACTCTCTGCCGTCTTAGATTGGCCACGCCCCTCCGGACTCCGTGCCATCCAACGTTTTTTGGGGTTCGCCAATTATTACAGGCAATTTATTCCACATTTTTCTACCATTGTGGCTCCTATTGTGGCTTTAACAAAAAAAAATGCCGATCCCAAGTCCTGGCCTCCTCAAGCGGAAGACGCCTTTAAACGACTCAAGTCTGCCTTTTCTTCGGCTCCCGTGCTCTCCAGACCTGACCCATCTAAACCCTTCCTATTGGAGGTTGATGCCTCCTCAGTGGGAGCTGGAGCTGTCCTTCTACAAAAAAACTCTTCCGGGCATGCTGTTACTTGTGGTTTTTTTTCCAGGACCTTCTCTCCGGCGGAGAGGAACTACTCCATCGGGGATCGAGAGCTTCTAGCCATTAAATTAGCACTTGAGGAATGGAGGCATCTGCTGGAGGGATCAAGATTTCCAGTTATTATTTACACCGATCACAAGAACCTCTCCTACCTCCAGTCTGCCCAACGGCTGAATCCTCGTCAGGCCAGGTGGTCTCTGTTCTTTGCCCGATTTAATTTTGAAATTCACTTTCGGCCTGCTGATAAAAACATTAGGGCCGATGCTCTCTCTCGTTCCTCAGATGCCTCTGAAATTGAACTCTCTCCTCAACACATCATTCCTCCTGACTGCCTGATTTCCACTTCTCCAGCCTCCATCAGGCAAACTCCTCCAGGAAAGACCTTTGTTTCTCCACGCCAACGCCTTGGGATCCTCAAATGGGGTCACTCCTCCCATCTCGCAGGTCATGCGGGCATCAAGAAATCTGTGCAACTCATCTCTCGCTTCTATTGGTGGCCGACTCTAGAGACTGATGTGGTGGACTTTGTGCGAGCCTGCACTATCTGTGCCCGGGATAAGACTCCTCGCCAGAAGCCCGCTGGTTTTCTTCATCCTCTACCTGTCCCCGAACAACCTTGGTCTCTGATTGGTATGGATTTTATTACTGACTTACCCCCATCCCATGGCAACACTGTTATTTGGGTGGTCGTTGATCGATTCTCCAAAATGGCACATTTCATCCCTCTTCCTGGCCTTCCTTCAGCGCCTCAGTTGGCTAAACAATTTTTTGTACACATTTTTCGTCTTCACGGGTTGCCTACACAGATCGTCTCGGATAGAGGCGTCCAATTTGTGTCTAAATTCTGGAGGGCTCTCTGTAAACAACTCAAGATTAAATTAAATTTTTCTTCTGCATACCATCCTCAATCCAATGGACAAGTAGAGAGAATTAACCAGATCTTGGGTGACTATTTACGACATTTTGTTTCCTCCCGCCAGGATGACTGGGCAGATCTTCTACCTTGGGCCGAATTCTCGTATAATTTCAGAATCTCTGAATCTTCCTCCAAATCTCCGTTTTTCGTGGTGTACGGCCGTCACCCTCTTCCCCCCCTCCCTACCCCCTTGCCCTCTGGTCTGCCCGCTGTGGATGAAATTTCTCGTGATCTTTCCACCATATGGAAAGAGACCCAAAATTCTCTCTTACAGGCTTCTTCTCGCATGAAGAGATTCGCAGATAAGAAAAGAAGAGCTCCTCCCATTTTTTCCCCTGGAGACAAGGTATGGCTCTCCGCTAAATATGTCCGTTTCCGTGTCCCGAGCTATAAGTTGGGACCACGCTATCTTGGTCCTTTTAAAGTTTTGTGTCAAATTAATCCTGTCTCTTACAAACTTCTTCTTCCTCCTTCTCTTCGTATCCCTAATGCCTTTCACGTCTCTCTTCTTAAACCTCTCATCCTCAACCGTTTTTCTCCTAAATCTGTTCCTCCCACTCCTGTTTCCGGCTCCTCGGACATCTTCTCTGTCAAAGAGATTTTGGCCTCTAAAAAGGTCAGGGGAAGAACTTTTTTTTTAGTGGATTGGGAGGGTTGTGGTCCAGAAGAGAGGTCCTGGGAACCTGAGGACAATATCCTGGACAAAAGTCTGATCCTCAGGTTCTCAGGCCCCAAGAAGAGGGGGAGACCCAAGGGGGGGGGTACTGTTACGCCGAGCGCTCCGGGTCCCCGCTCCTCCCCGGAGCGCTCGCTACACTTCCCTCACTGCAGCGCCCCGGTCGGTTCCACGGACCCGGGGCGCTGCGTTACCACCTCCGGCCGGGATGCGATTCGCGATGCGGGTAGCGCCCGCTCGCGATGCGCACCCCGGCTCCCGTACCTTACTCGCTCCCCGTCAGTTCTGTCCCGGCGCGCGCGGCCCCGCTCCCTAGGGCGCGCGCGCGCCGGGTCTTTGCGATTTAAAGGGCCACTGCACCGCTGATTGGTGCAGTGGTTCCAATTAGTGTTTACACCTGTGCACTTCCCTATATCACCTCACTTCCCCTTCACTCCCTCGCCGGATCTTGTTGCCCTAGTGCCAGTGAAAGCGTTCCTTGTGTGTTCCTTGCCTGTGATTCCAGACCTTCTGCCGTTGCCCCTGACTACGATCCTTGCTGCCTGCCCCGACCTTCTGCTACGTCCGACCTTGCTTCTGTCTACTCCCTTGTACCGCGCCTATCTTCAGCAGCCAGAGAGGTTGAGCCGTTGCTAGGGGATACGACCTGGTCACTACCGCCGCAGCAAGACCATCCCGCTTTGCGGCGGGCTCTGGTGAAAACCAGTAGTGACTTAGAACCGATCCTCTAGCACGGTCCACGCCAATCCCTCTCTGGCACAGAGGATCCACTACCTGCCAGCCGGCATCGTGACAATATGAGATAGATAGATAGATAGATAGATATGAGATAGATAGAAAGATATATAGATGGATAGATAGAAATGAGATAGAGAGATAGATATGAGATAGATAGATGGATAGATATGAGATAGATAGATAGATAGATAGATAGATATGAGATAGATAGATATGAGATAGATAGAAAGATATATAGATGGATAGATAGAAATGAGATAAATAGATATGAGATAGATAGAAAGATATATAGATGGATAGATAGAAATGAGATAAATAGATAGATGGATATGCGATAGATAGATAGATAGATAGATAGATGGATATGAGATAGATAGATATGAGATAGATAGATAGATATGAGATAGATAGATAGATAGATGGATATGAGATAGATAGATAGATATGAGATAGATAGATATGAGATAGATAGATGGATATGAGATAGATAGATAGATAGATAGATAGATATGAGATAGATAGATGGATAGATATGAGATAGATAGATAGATAGATAGATATGAGATAGATAGATGGATATGAGATAGATAGATAGATATGAGATAGATAGATATGAGATAGATAGATAGATAGATATGAGATAGATAGATAGATAGATAGGGGATATGAGGGATTTATAGATATAAGATAATTCAATGTATGGATTATTTTGATAGCTGTAATGATATGATCCATCCGCACTACAGTATATCTCATACACATTAGGGAACAATAAAGCAGTCTGTGGTAGACGATAGTGTTAGTCGTAGTCTGTAATTCTAGTTGTACATTGGATTGGCTAGAATTTTTGTCATTTTGCATCCAAATCTCCAAATGATAAACAAATAAAAAGAATATAAAATATTGTACATTCCCGCGGCCGCTCTATTTTTATACATCCCCCTGGGCTAAGTGCAGAAATTGTTGGCACACAAGCTACCATTACAATTATACAAAGGTCACACTATAGTATACAATCTTGTACTGTACAAAACACACAAAGTTCTATACTCCTTATATATACTCCAGGCACATGTTCTAGATAGTTGAGAGAGAAGAATAGATGGTTGGCTAGATAGAGAAAATTATACTAGAGACACAGACACATGATGAAGATAAGAGTTTTGAGATCAAATGGATAGATAGATAGATATGAGATAGATAGATAGATAGAATAATATATAGATATGAGATAGATAGATAGATATGAGATAGATAGATAGATATGAGATATATAAGAGATAGATAGATAGATATGAGATAGATAGATAGATAGATATGAGATAGATAGATAGATATGAGATAGATAGAAAGATAGATATGAGATAGATAGATAGAAAAATATATATAGATATGAGATGGATAGATAGATATGAGATAGATAAAAAGATAGATATGAGATAGATAGATAATAGATAGATAGATATGAGATAGAATAGATAGACAGATATGAGAAAGATAGATAGATTGATAGATAGATAGATATGTGATAGGAGATAGATAGATATGAGATAGATAGATATGAGATAGAATAGATAGATAGATATGAGAAAGATAGATAGATTGATAGATAGATATATGATAGGAGACAGATAGATATGAGATAGATAGATATGAGATAGATATGAGATAGATAGATAGATAGATGTGAGATAGATAGATATGAGATAGAAAGATAGATATGAGATAGATAGATAGATAGATAGATAGATATGAGAAATACAGGGGATAAATGGAGTAAAAAGTTTGGATATAGAATAGTAAGATAGATGTAAGGATAGATAGATATTAAGCAGATGCATATAAGTATAGGTAGATAAATAAAGATACAATTTTCTATCCAATATTAAAATATATATTATATGCATTTTAGATACAGTTCATCCCTGCTGTATATAGAATAAAGTTTTAGATAAACAGAACTAACGTACTATGTAGGATAGATAGATATAAGAGGATAGATATTAGATAGATAGATAGATATGAGATAGATAGATATGAGATAGATAGATATGAGATAGATAGATATGAGATAGATAGATAGATAGATATGAGATAGATAGATATGAGATAGATAGATAGATATGAGATAGATAGATATGAGATAGATAGATATGAGATAGATAGATATGATATATATATATATATATATATATATATATATATATACATATTTATACACCGATAGATATATAGATATTAGATAGATAAGATAAGACATGACAATAGATATGATATAGATAGATAGATAGTTATATTCTTCCACTGGCAGTGCCATCTAAGTTCTATATACCCCCATGAAGTTTGGCTGTACTGTGGGTACTCACCTAAGAAGAGGAGGCTGTAGGGGAGGTGAGTGGCCAGCAGCATCTTGATGTCTCCCATGGACCAGATCCTAGTGCCAGGAACCCTAATATCCCAGACGGCAGTCCTTCTCCAGCTCCCACTGCAGTGCACCCTCTATGTGCTGGATCTTATTTCTGACATCCTTTACAGGGTAAAAGAGCTGATGGCAGGAAATCCAGGAGCAGGAGAGATGCTGAGTGCAGGGATTTAGCTCCTGAAAGAAGAAGAGGAACAGGGAAGAGTTTGTGTGAGATGGGAGGAAGTCCAGAGGTGCTGAGCGCTGGAGAGGAGGAGGGATGGGAGAGTGATAGAGGAGGGAGAGGAGTGCTGAGGAGATGACCACTATACATGCAGCAGAGCTGAGCTTGTCATCTGTCCTAGTCCAATCACATGGGAGGGGATTTATCATTCTTTTCACACCTATGCCTTTTATATGACAATTTTTTTAACTTACTTTTGCTCACATGCGACCTATTTATCAAATAGCCGCACGACCTTGATAAATAAATCACACGTTAGAAAAACCCTGGAAACCCCCTTACAAAGGCATTTTTTAAAGCAGAAAAGTTTTCCCTTATGTTAATAGCCGAAGTTCTCTATCTACCCTTTATTACCAGTAGTGTTGCTAGAGAGTGATGGGGGGGGGGGGGGTGACTAGGGGGTTGTCGGGCGTACCGCATCGGGTGACACCCTGAATGGCCGGCCTGCACTATCCCACAACAACCCATCCACCCTCCTCAGAAATTCAAAAAATATTAAAAACATACTATGCCACACCATGAATATCCGTACTCTGGAGGCTTTTTTGTTTCATTTTGAGCCCGTCTTTTGTGACATTGGTGGGCGGAGTCTTGCATCGCTGCGCTGAGGCCGGAGTTTACATCAGAAAGGAAGACAGCGCAGCACCAACAGGCTGCAAAACGGCTTGGGATGTTACCTACCCCAAAATAGGTAGCATGTAGCTGTATTACTCTGGATGTTGTTTTTTTTTTTTTTTTTTTTTTTTTAAGGAAAAATTTTAGTGCCACATATGGATTATTTACGTAGTCTGTAATTTTGTGCCTTATTCTATTTTAACACAACATTAATTTTAAAATGTAGGGGGTACGCCAGCATGTACGTGTCCTAAAATTAACAAGGTGTGCAGTGTGTATTTTCAACCTTAAAATTAAGTTATTAGTTGTATCATAAATTTTTTCTATAATTAACATTAACGTTAATGTAGTAGCTTTGTCTCATGATACAGAACAAGAACAGTTGTTAAAGTGGGTGTTAATGTCCTTTTCTGCAGACATATGCACTTTCTGTAAGCCAGGTTGGACCTGGAATACATATGCGGCTTTTAAATGGGGATGCAACTTTTTTTCTTCATAAATAGCAACTATTACATTTGATAAATACACGAGCACTGCAAAGTAAAAAAAAAAAAGAAAATAAAAAGATTACTACGTGTGCAGATTTCAGAAATGTGCCTTGGAATAAGCAAAATTCAAAAATTCGCAGCATGTATAGTCGCATGTGCGCAAAAAAAATCTACTACAGAGCTGTATAAATCTCCTTCATGGTGTTTAGAGATGAGCGAATTTTTGAAAAAATGTGTTTCGTCCGAATTTATTCGCGGTGAATCGCTATTACAAAACGACTATTTCTGGCCTACAGAGAGCCTCAATAGGGGTGTAGAACACTTTGACTTGCTGTAACATGCATAGGGTGTGTGATGGGTTAGTGAAATAATACTGTTATTCAGTATGACATGCCGATCAGAGGTGTCGCTATTGGAGTCACTGTCGCAGAGCAGCACAATGACAGAGCCTGGTGGTGGCAGCATGAGGAGACCATATAGTGCCTGAATGACACAGCGTGGAGGTGGCGGCAGCATGAGGAGACCATATAGTGCATGAATGACACAGCGTGGATGTGGTGGCATGAGTAGAACGTATAGTGGCTGAATAACACAGCCTGGAGGTGGCGGCAGCATGAGGAGACCATATAGTGCCTGAATGACACAGCGTGGATGTTGCGGCAGCATGAGGAGAACATATATAGTGCCTGAATGAAGCAACGTGGAGTTGGTGGCAACAGGAGGAGAACATATAGTGGCTGAATGACACAGCCTGGAGGTGGTGGAAGCATGAGGAGACCATATAGTGGCTGAATGACACAGCCTGGAGTTGGCGGGAGCATGAGGAGAGCATATGGTGGCAGTATGAGATAACTTGGAGCTTGCATCTGCATGAGAAGAACATATGGTGGCAGAATGAGACAGCCTGGAGGTGGCAGCAGCAGATTTAGGAGTACTGAAAGTGACCCGGTGACAGAGTGGTGCGGTGGGTGGCAATACCAGAGCCCGGTGACAAAGGTGGGTGAAAAAAGGAGAACTTGGCATCAGATGTGTGGCATCAGGCGGGTGGCAGGATCATAGTTCCATAGTTAGTACGGTCGAAAAAAGACATATGTCCATCAAGTTCAACCAGGGAATTGAAGGGTAGGGGTGTGGTGCGATATTGGGGAAGGGATGGGATTTTATATTTCTTCAGAATAGTAGCAGGTAGGCGGAGGACCAATAAGGTGGAGAGACAGAAGTCATCCCGCTGCCGAATGGTGACAATTCGGCGGTCACTACCAAGCAAGTGATCGTGCCATTTGTGCAAGTGACTCAGAGGGACTCCCTGCCTCCATCTCCAATGCATATTGCCACAGTGTGTCTGGGTCCTCTGTCTCGCCTTCCTCATAACCCTCTAGCTCCTTTAGCTGCTCCTGCTCCTCCTCTCCTGTCAGATGATTAGAAAAACTGCCCTCGTGAAACCTAAACTGAGCCCCTCCCCCTCCAGTTCAGCCCCCACAGGGCTCATGTGGCCATGAGATGTAGGCGTCACGTCTCCAGCCATTGTTTCCAACACGTGTTGTAGTAGATGGAGCAGTGGAATGACGTTGTTCATCCCATAATCCTGGCGACTGACTAATAATGCGGCTTCCTCAAAGGGCCTGAGCAAACGGCAGGTGTCACGTATGAGCTGCCACTGGTTCACATTGAAGTTACACAGGGGAGTCCCCCTATCCACTTGGATCATCAAGAAATCAGTGATGGCTTTTGTCTGTTCGTATAGGTCCAACATATGAAGGGTGGAATTCCAACTGCTTGACAACCAGATTGAACACGTGTGCAATGCAGGGCGCATGTCTCAGGCTTCCTTGTCGCAGCGCAGACAATTTGTTCTTCCCGTTGTCAGTCACCATGGTTCCCATTTCCAGTTTTTGTGGAGTAAGCAATGATTCGATTTCTTGATGAATGACTTTTAGCATTTCCTCCTCTGTGTGACTCTGTTCGCCAAGGTAAACATGTGAAGAACAGGGTAACACCTAAAGGGGATACAGACAACTCTATGATCCACAGCTGCCTGACCAATGGGCTTTAGTTTAGCCTTCCCTGATAAGGGGTGGCATTTCCTGTGTAGTTCAGTTCAGAGGTAGAGTTCAGAGGTGGAGGGCAGAAGGGTTCGGAGTTCAGGTGTGGAGAGAAACTGAGTGGAGAGGAGTTCAGAGTGAAGAAACAGCAACTCATTTCAGTTCAGAGTACAGAGTGGAGAAATATCCAGCCTTTACTTCAGCCTTGATCAGAGAATTCCTAAAGGACAATTCATTATCTTCCGGCGAAAAGCCACAAATCTACCGGCACATCAGTAAGTGACTTTAATCTCAAGCCTAATATAGCACAGACCTAAAACTCCTAGTCCGACCGTAAGAGCCAAGCATATATGCAATATCAAGTCCAGGCACTGCAAGCTGTGTGGTCCTCTAGAGACTGTCTGTTAAACCTTTGGGAGACTTTGGTTGAGCGCTGTGAAGATTGTTCCACCTATCTTCAAGTTAGTAAAGCCTCTGTTAAACTGCAACCTAGTGTGGAGTCAATTCTTTCCTTGCTAGCCTGTGGGGAGACGGAGTTCCCCGGACCTGTAGTACCCCGGGAGATACCAAGACTACAGTGGTATCACGTGACATTAAGGGTTAATACCATCCGACCCTGGGTTCATAACCCCCCCCCCCCCAAGAACCAAGTAGCTAACCCCAACGTAGCGGTAGCTGCGGACCTCACCCGTGGCCACCACAGCGTGACCGGTCCAAGTTGCTGTTGTGGCTGTGCAGGAACCACATTAACTCAGTGGGCCGTAAAGGACATGTATTGTCCCTGACCGTAGTTACAGCTCCACACGTCGGCGCTGCCGTGCACTTTGGTCACACCGACAGGCTCAAGGACTGGCCCACCTTCTTTTCCACAAAATTGTGCAGGGCTGGTACTGCCTTCTTCGCAAAGAAATGACGGCTTGGGACTCTCCACCTAGGCTCGGCACAAGTGCAGAGTCCACCACTTGAAAAGGGAGGGACTGCAACACCAGCAACTTGGACAAGAGCAAATTAAACTTCTGCGCCGTTGGATGAGTGGGCGCATACTGTTGTCTCTTGGACATGGCTTCGCTGATGGATTGCTGGCGGAATGACTGACTCGAAGGAGGAGGAGCAGGAGCATCTGGAGTGACAGAAGATGGGTATGACACACAGCTCCCTTCGGCTGAGATGGTGGAGCCTTGGTTGGCTGAAACAGGGAGCGGCGTGCCACTGGGTGATGCAGCAGTCTGGACCACCACATTGGAGCCACGGTTCTCCCAGGCCGTTTTATGATGACGCTGCATATGTTGACGCAGGGCCATGGTGCCAACATTGGGACCCTGGCCACACTTCACCTTTTGCTGATACATCTTGCATGTGGCCAGTTTATCATCCTCCAGATGCTTGATGAAAAACTGCCACACTGCCTAGTAACTGATTTTCCCATCAACAGACCGCACTGATTGACTGCTACTGCCACCAACTCCAGGAACCCCTGTTCCACTACCTACCGAGTAGGCTGCCCCGAAGCAAGTGGTCTACCCCAGGCACATTTTACTCCAGACTTTCCACTTCTGCTGACTGCCAACCATGCTACCACCTTTCTGGCTCAGCTGCTGCCTCATGGGCAACCTGCAACCCTCTGCTCCTGATGATGATAAAGCCCCTTCTGCACCCGGCTCCCAAGTGCAATCGGCTTCATCATCATCGAGTTGTGTCTGTACATCACCGATGTCGTCCTCAGGTTCCTCAACAGTGTCTGCTCCAGGAGCCTGAATGCTCGCAACACACCTCCCACGCCACTCTCCTCATCACTACTTGCCCACCTAGCGGAGGAAGCGGCGGATGTCTCTTCCTCTTCTTGGTTGGGCAGTAGCTGCTGACTGTCCTCTAGTAGATCGTCCTCACTAAATAGTGGAGCTGAACCCACAGCATAAGATACTTCTGTGTGGGAGGGAACAGCATAGGACAGAGGCAATGGGAGGAAAGGGCCATGCCAACTGAGGGTTGTGTCTGAGGAACCCACCGACTGTTAACTGGGGGTGTCAGATGTCACTTGTGATGAAATGGATGACTGTGTTGACCAATCGATGATGGCAGATAGGTTGCTGATCGAGACACGACCGCTAGCTGATATAGGAGCTCAGGGATCTCGCTGCGACTCCTGCTGCCACTTGCCCCTAGTCTGCTGCGACCTCTGCCTGATGAATTTAGGCTTCTGCCACTCCTTTGTGCACGTCCTGGAACTACTCTGCCTGACATACTTAGTGCGTATATGAGAGGAGTAAAGAGCCCTTAAGACTTTAACAGGAACAAAATGGTACACCACTTAGATGTACTTATGTGGTATGCACTTATGAGGGGAGGACAATGCGCTCCACTACGCTTAAAACTGTATTTGTCTACAACACCAGCAGGTGTGTACTTTTGCCTGGCCTTTCCCAGTATCTATTTCCTTAAGATCTTAACAGGAACAAAATGGTACACCACTTAGATTTACACAAAGGTTATATATAGGACAATATGCTTTTAGTGCTCTGCTCACCCTAACTGGCTGGCTACTATTAGCTTTTCAGTTGTACACACCAGTGCTGCAGCACACAGTTGCTGTGTACTACACCCAAAATTGCACTTTCTCTCTTAATCTCTCTCCCTTCCCTATCAGTGCTTCTAGGCTGGATTTGGGCTTGAGGTGAATCGCTGCTGTAAAAAAGCTTTTCTGTGCAACACACACTGCTCTCTGTCCCTCTCTCTCTGTAATAGAACACTGATGTGACTGGCCGCAAGCTGGCTGCCGATTATATAGGGCTGTGACATCACAGGGGTGACTGGCTGCTGATAGGCTGCATGCTGCATGTGATTCAGGGTCATCCCACCAACTCTTGTTCCCGCCTTCCCAGGATTCCTTGCCCCATGTCCTCACATGTGGATCTACCATTTTAGATGCCCTGGAGCCTGGATCTCACTAAATGGAGTTTAATGAAGCGATTCACACGATCGAATCGCGGCGATATTCGCATTCGTTGCAAATCAAATTTTTCCTGAAATTCGTAACAAATTCGGATTCATCAGATTCGATTAGCTCATACCTAATGGTGTTATATAGAGGTTTATGTAGACTCCTGGCAAACTCAGGATGGTGCAAAATTATGCAAATTGTTCATATGTTGTTTCTGTGGATTTGTCCAGAATATGATTCACATAGCAATAATCATTTTTGACAAAGTCAGCTCTCCTACATATTGAGAGGGGTAGTGGAAGTGAGGTTACCATTTGGTCATTATTGGGTCTACACAGCATTAAAGGGGTATTCCAGGAAAAACTTTTTTATATATATCAACTGGCTCCAGAAAGTTAAACAGATTTGTAAATTACTTCTATTAAAAAATCTTAATCCTTTCAGTACTTATGAGCTTCTGAAGTTAAAGGGGTATTCCAGGCAAAAACTTTTTTTTTATATATATATATATCAACTGGCTCCGGAAAGTTAAACAGATTTGTAAATTACTTCTATTAAAAAATCTTAATCCTTTCAGTACTTATGAGCTTCTGAAGTTAAGGTTGTCTTATCTGTCTAAATCCTCTCTGATGACACCTGTCTCGGGAAACGCCCAGTTTAGAAGAGGTTTGCTATGGGGATTTGCTTCTAAACTGGGTGTTTCCCGAGACTTCCCGAGACAGGTGTCATCAGAGAGGATTTAGACAGATAAGAGCAACCTTAACTTCAGAAGCTCATAAGTACTGAAAGGATTAAGATTTTTTAATAGAAGTAATTTACAAATCTGTTTAACTTTCTGGAGCCAGTTGATATATAAAAAAAAAAGTTTTTCCTGGATAACCCCTTTAAATTAAAGTATAGGCATTTAGAAAGCTACTGAAATTAACAGCAGAGAACAAAGAATGCCCTAGGCCAGTGGTCTCCAACCTGCGGACCTCCAGATGTTGCAAAACTACAACTCCCAGCATGCCCGGACAGCCGTTGGCTGTCCGGGCATGCTGGGAGTTGTAGTTTTGCAACATCTGGAGGTCCGCAGGTTGGAGACCACTGCCCTAGGCTACTAGAGATGTTCTTATCATTCCTTCACTGCCTTGGACTACCATGGGGGTTGTTATTACCAAACTACCCTAGATCACCTCTAGTTGAAAAAATGAATATGAGATCCTTTATGGTGGTCCAGAGATTGAGGAGCGATGCAGAGGTAAAAGGGAACAGAATAGGATATAAAGCAGTGGTGTCCAAACTGCGGGCCTCCAGATGTTGCAAAACGACTACAATTTATCATTTTGCAGCCCGCAGTATCCCTGGTGGGTTTGAGGAATAGGATAAGAGGAAGTAAAGAGAAGAGAAAAGTGTCCAGCAGGAGGTGCTATGAATGTGCTGGGAGAAATCTCAAATTTCATTTTGTAGCCATGTTGGAGTTAGATGTTGGGAGTCTTCCTGCCAGAAAAAACTTTTTGTATATATATATATATCAACTGGCTCCAGAAAGTTAAACAGATTAGTAAATTACTTCTATTAAAAAATCTTAATCCTTTCAGTACTTATGAGCTTCTGAAGTTTAGGTTGTTCTTTTCCGATAAGTGTTCTCTGATGACACCTGTCTCGGGAACCCCCCAGTTTAGAAGCAAATCCCCATAGCAAACCTCTTCTAAACTGGGCGGTTCCCGAGACACGTGTCATCAGAGAGGATTTAGACAGAAAAGAACAACCTTAAAGGGGTATTCCAGGCAAAAACTTTTTTTTATATATCAACTGGCTCCGGAACGTTAAACAGATTTGTAAATTACTTCTATTAAAAAAAATCTTAATCCTTCCAATAGTTATTAGCTTCTGAAGTTTTCTGTCTAACTGCTCAATGATGATGTCACGTCACGGGAGCTGTGCATGATGGGAGAATATCCCTTGCATGATGGGAGAATATCCCTTGCATGATGGGAGAATATCCCCATAGGAGCTGGACAGCTCCCGGGACGTGAGTCATCAGAAAGCAGTTAGACAGAAAACAGCAACTTAACTTCAGAAGCTAATAACTATTGGAAGGATTAAGATTTTTTAATAGAAGTAATTTACAAATCTATGCTTGCAGTGAGAAACAGCGTTCGGCACAGCCAGCCGTGCAGCCTGATAATCGCTCTTGGTGGAACAGGTGTGTATGTGGGTCGCTGCTTGTGGGGTGCTCGGCCGGGACAGAGTCATGAATCAAACATGTGAGAGAGCATAGAAAACGAGCGGCACTCACCACGAACAGCTAGCGACAACTTCTTTATTTCTTAGATGTGCAGTTAGGACATACAGGTGCAGGGAGACAGGAACGCCGGGGAATCCGGCGTTCCTGTCTTCCTGCACCTGTATGTCCTAACTGCACGTCTAAGAAATAAAGAAGTTGTCGCTAGCTGTTCGTGGTGAGTGCCGCTCATTTTCTATGCTCTCTCACATGTTTAATTTACAAATCTGTTTAACTTTCCGGAGCCAGTTGATATATAAAAAAAAGTTTTTGCCTGGAATACCCCTTTAACTTCAGAAGCTCATAAGTACTGAAAGGATTAAGATTTTTTAATAGAAGTAATTTACAGATCTGTTTAACTTTCTGAAGCCAGTTGATATATATATATATATATATATATATATACATAAATATATATATATAAATTCCTGGAATACCCCTTTAACCATTCATTACATAAAAAAATGACTTTGAATTGTATATGTTTTTTTTAATACTTTTTCTCTGTATAGGACAATGCAGTAGAATCTTCTTTCCTATGCAGTGAAATTAAAAGGAATGTCACTGGTCCTGTATATGTCATAGACACCCTTTTGGTATACACTAGGTATTTTATCAACCATTATATTGCCCTTGACCACCAGGAATGTTGTTATCAACCTCTTCACTGCCCTAAACCACCAGGGATATATATATATATATATATATATATATATATATATATATATATATATATATATTTAATCAATTCCTTCTCTAACCTAGACATCAAGGATGTTCTTATAAACCTCTTCTCTCCACTATACCACCAGGGATGTTCTTTTGAACCCTTCCTCTGTCTTAGACCACTAGGTAAGTTATCAACCCTTTCACTGCCCTAGACCACCAGGGCTGCTCTTATCAACACCCTTACTGCCCTGTACCACCAAAAATGTTCTTATCAATTCCCTAACTGTAATAGACCACCAGGGATATCTTAACAACCCCTTCAGGGATGTTTTTCAGCAACTACTTTACTGCTTTACACCACCAGGAATGTTCTTATTAATCCCTTCACTGTCCCATATGACGAGAGATTTATTTTATTTTTTAAAGCCCTTCATTACCCTAGACCACCAGGGATGTTCTTATTAATCCCTTCACTGTCCCATATGAGGAGAGATTTCTTTTATTTTTTAAAGCCCTTCATTACCCTAGACCACCAGGGATGTTCATATTAATCCCTTCACTGTCCCATATGAGGAGAGATTTCTTTTATTTTTTAAAGCCCTTCATTACCCTAGACCACCAGGGATGTTCTTATCAACCACTTCACTAACCTGCATAACCAATGATGTTCTAAACAACCTCTTTATTGCCCCCAAACCACCAGGGATATTCTTAACAATGCCTTTACTGCCATAGGATACTAGAGATGTTCTTATCATTCCTTCACTGCCTTGGACTACCATGGGGGTTCTTATTACCAAACTACCATAGATCACCTCTAAGTTTAAAAAATTACCAAGTTCACATATTGAGGAATTAATAATGCATTATGGATGATGTATATCAGTTATCATTCTGCAGATGAGAAGGGGCCCAGACATTGTTCTAGCACAAGGGCCATCAGTTGTTTGTGTCTGCCCTAAGACCTACCATAGAGACATATCAGGTCAATGCTATATAGAAGTGGTCTCCAACCTGCGGACCTCCAGAGGTTGCAAAACTACAACTCCCAGCATGCCCGGACAGCCGTTGGCTGTCCGGGCATGCTGGGAGTTGTAGTTTTGCAACCTCTGGGGGTCCGCAGGTTGGAGACCACTGCTATAGGGCATATGGGGAGAGGGGTTGCAGCACTAAGTGAAATGATAAAATCTTGTTTGCCCTCAGCCACCACTAGGGGGAGCTCAATGCATACCAATTTAATGAGTTCTACAGGATTGCATAAATCCGTATGCAGTGAGCTCCACCTAATGTATGGCTGCAGACAACATTGTGTAATGCTGTCCATGTCAGAGCAGGGGAGGTTTGTCATGGGGGTTTGCTCCTGCTCTGGACAGTTCCTAAAATTCCTCTGTAGTTTACAGCAGCTGATAAGTACTGGAAGGATTAAGATTTTTAAATAGAAGTCATTTACAAATCTGTTTAACTTTCTGGCACCAGTTGATTAAAAAAAAAATGTTTTCCAGTGGAGTACACCTTTAATTAATGTCCACACTGCATTGCCGCCTATAAGATGGCGCACGTCCGCGTGGTCCTACAACCGATGGCTTTGGAGGTGCCCGTTGCAAGCAGTTACCCGCCAGCTGAATGTCCGCAGTGTGACCGAACCCTAATACTAAGCAGCTACCCTTCTTGTGAATAGTAGGCATGTGAGTAGCTGTTCATCAGTATTTTGTACCTGTGCACTAAGCCCCCTTTCACACTACAGGTATCATCCTGTAAAAAAAACCTCCGTTATTACTCCTGGCAAAAAGCCCTGAAAACGGCCGTCAAAAAAATCCCATTCATGTCAATGGGATTTTTTGAACATCCTTTTGCATCAGGTACGTCCGTTTTTACTAATGTCAGTTCTTTTTGCCGGCACAAAAGACGGTGCATGCACTAATTTTTGGTCCGACAAAAAACGGACGTTAAAATTTAACACTGAAGTCTATGGGAAATGGATGTTCAAAAAACCCATCCGTTATCATCAGTTATTGTCAGTTTTTTTCACATCCGTTTATTGTACTGAGCATGTTCAGTACAGCTTTACAAAAAAAGAGTTAAAAACCTGAAGGAAAAAAAGGAAGTAACTGGTAATAATGGATGATTACGGACGAACAACATCAGGTTTTTTAAGAAAAAAAAACATTAAAAATAACTGATGATGGTCATCAGTTATCATCCGTTATTACCAGTTGTTGCATCCGTTTTTTTTTCATCTGTTATAGTGTGAAAGGGGCCTAAACCCTATATACCAGTGGTCTCCAACCTGTGGCCCTCCAGATGTTGCAGAACTACAATTCCCAACATGCCCGGACAGCCAACGGCTGTCCGGGCATGCTGGGAGTTGTAGTTTTGCAAGATCTGGAGGTCCGAAGGTAGAAGACCACTGCTATATAGCATAGTGCCTGGTCTACATCATGGTAAACATACTTCTCCACTGTGGTAGCCCTTGGGGGGTGTATGGTAGTTGGGGTGTTGTTTCGGTAGATGAGGGGTTAATGTTAACCCTATTGTTCGTGACGCCAGGCTGAGGGCTAGTATGCTGAGGTAATTCTCCGGCCTATCGCCCCCCTTCCCAGTAATGATAGGTGCATGCACAAAATGACTGAAGGTCCACAAGGTACTTGAACTTGGATAAACTTTACTGAAAGGCTTGCGGTACATCCAATGCACAATAACAGTCTCATGCAAACAGTCTCTATATAGTTCAGTGACTGACAGTTGTTGCGGACCTTGAATTGTAATACAAGTCTCTGAATTTAGGGTAATTTGCGAAGATCCGTCTGGATTTAGGGGATAGATAAGGTCCGGTGATCTTGCAGAGTGTTTAGGGATTGATACACTCACGATTCTGAATAGATCAGCCGGGCCTAACTCACTGCGGAAGAGAGTTGCGCAGATCCTGCTCGTTTGACAGCCCGGGAACAAGAGAGAGAGCAATGGCCGCCGCTCCCTTACATGGGCAGGGGCGGGGCTATTCTGATTGGTCCGAATATCTGTCACTCACCGTAACAAAGAATGATGGGTGCAATATGTCACAGGGACCTCCAAAGGTCCTTAAGTAAAAACCATAGAGTTTGCCTGATCACGTGACCCGCAGGTCCTGCTACGCTCCGTACAGGTAATTAACTAGTTATATACATTAATGCTATTATATTTACATAAATCCTGAATAAACTATTAGCTTAATGACTATCTAGATGAGAGGTGACAGGGGGCAGACTAGACAAAAAGGACCCCGACGTCCTAGGGACTCTGGCTATGGGGACCTATATACACAGGTACCGGATAGGATGCGATACCGGGACACCACACCACCATTAACTTGTATGAAGTTATATGCCATGTTGGGGCATGGGTATATTTTTGGGAGTGTGCACCCTCCGGTTTTAGCCTGGCAGAGGGGTACTGCAGGGGCAGAGGGGTTTTGCTCCACAGGAGGTTTCTGTCCTTCCTGAGCTCATCTTATGACATTGATGACATTATGTATTACTTGGTTACCCATTCATCTAAATAAGTGTTTTCCATACAGGGTTCCTCCAGCTGTTGCAAAACTACAAATCACAACATGCCATTGGCTGTGCTTGGAGTTGTAGTTATGCAACAGCTGGAGGCACCCTGGCTGGGAAAACACTGATTTAAATGTATGTCATGTACTATAACATTTCCTCTGAAGCGACCTATACTGACTGCCCCCTGGGTACGCATTTTAAAGACGGGTCATCCTGGTGGGACTTGGTGTTAAACAGTCCCTGAATAACAACTTATAAATACAATATTGCTAGTAGAATGTCTCTATTAAAGGGGTACTCTGGTGGAAAACTTTTTTTTTATTATTAGTTTTTTTTTTTATAAACTGGTGCCAGAAAGTTAAACAGATTTGTAAATGACTTCTATTTAAAAAAAAAAATCTCAATCCTTTCAGTACTTATTAGCAGCTGTATTCTACAGAGGAAATTATTTTCTTTTTGAATTTCTTTTTTTTTTCTTGTCCACCTCTGTCCCTGTCAGGAACTGTCCAGATCAGCATAGGTTTGCTATGGGGATTTTCTCCTGCTCTGGACAGTTCCTGATACAGGCCTCAGGTGTCAGCAGAGAGCACTGGGGACAAGACAAAAAAGAAATGAATTTCCTCTGTTGCATAGAGCTGATAATAAGTACTGAAAGGGTAAAGATTTTTTAATAGAAGTAATTTAGAAATCTGTTTAACTTTCTGGCACCAGTTGATTTAAAAAAAATAAATAAATGGTTTCCACCGGAGTACCCCTTTAATGCATCGCCATTATAGCTACAATAAAATATTCTAATGCCAATGTATTACAATGGTCCCTCAACATACGATGGTAATCCGTTCCAAATGAACGATCGTTTGTTGAAACCATCGTATGTTGAGGGATCCGTGCAATGTAAAGTATAGGAGAGTGGTCTCCAACCTGCGGACCTCCAGATGTTGCAAAACTACAACTCCCAGCATGCCCGGACAGCCAACGGCTGTCCGGGCATGCTGGGAGTTGTAGTTTTGCAACATCTGGAGGTCCGCAGGTTGAAGACCACTAGTATACAGTACTCACCTGTCCCTGCCGCTCACCGCTGCCCTTGATGTCGCCCTCCATCGCTGTGACCGGACTGTCACTGCTGCGTCTCTTCATCGCCTTCATCACGTCGCTGCGCACGCCGCTCCTATTGGATGACCGGACAGCGTGCGCGATGACGTGATGACAACGAAGGAGAGCGCAGGGGATCCCGAAGAGGACGGTCCGGAGTGCCGGTACAGGTGAGCGACACCCACACGGGGCACCGTAAACGGCTATCCGGTGGTAGCTGAAGCAGTCAGCGCTGCCGGATAGCCGTTTATGCGATGGCCCCGACATACAAAAGCATCATATGTTGATGCTGCCTTCAACATGCGATGGCCTCTGAGAGGCCATCGCATGTTGAAATGATCGTATGTCGGGGCCATCGTAGGTCGGGGGGTCACTGTACTAGTCAACATAGTATATATAATACAGTGTTTCCCAACCAGGGTGCCTCCAGCTGCTGCAAAACTACAACTCCCAGCATGCCTGGACAGCCGAAGGCTGTCCAGGCATGCTGGGAGTTGTAGTTTTGCAACAGCTGGAGGCACCCTGGTTGGGAAACACTGGTATAAAATAATAAACTATACTGCCAGCAGGCTGTACCCAATAAACAATACTGCCCACAAGGTGCTTCCCTTCCCACCATCACAGCCTGTATTCCCATGGCTCTCACTGAAGTATATAGAGGACATTTGCAGCAGGTTCCCTTTAGTGGCAGCTGCCAGCGAGTATGGCGAGTGATCAGACAGGCAGGGACGCAGTGCCATTCCCCCCCGAAAGGCAATTTTAATGTCAATAATTGGAGCTCAAAAGTGGCTACCAGGTGCATCACTGTAGGGCGCTGTTCACAGAGCATGAATGAGGGTCCAGGGGAGGATGGAGAATAACAATGCGGATAGGGAAGAAGTACACAGGAGATTGATGGGTAAGAGCGCGCTGACACGCCGCTCTCAGCGGATCAGCAGCATTTACGTGCGCTGTACACTAACACCGCCGCTCTGTGCCCTCATTGAGAACAATGGGAAAGTGAAGGAAAACAACTCAATGTTCTATTGTTCTTTCCAGGAGAAGATATAGCAGAGGGAGGAGAACGTTGTATGGCAGTGTTTCCCAATCAGGGTGCCTCCAGCTGTGGCAAAACTACAACTCCCAGCATGCCCGGACAGCCTTCGGCTGTCCGGGCATGCTGGGAGTTGTAGTTTTGCCACAGCTGGAGGCACCCTGATTGGGAAACACTGTTGTATGGAGACGGGGGCTGTTAAATAAGAAGATGAAAGGGGCTAAAGGAGAAAGTGAGGAGGGGGTAGGACAACTAGATTTCAGGCATCACTGCAGTAAACAGGGTTATTTGGGGGATCATTTTATTTTTAATATGGAAAAAAAAAGGAAACAAATTAGAAAAAAAAAAACAGACTGATCACACAGATCCCTGGCCGCCGCCATTCTGAGGATCACTAGATCTCCGCTGATCTCCACTTCCCGGTCCCATCTTGACTCACAAGAAATGGAAGTAAATGCCGACTGTGGGCACAACTGGGACAGGTCTCTGCCAATGATTGGCATTTCCAATAGCTGGTCTGACTCCTATTAAAGATAAAATGATCTCATCAGACAATACATTTCACCCGGGTATTATATTCCACCCATATCAGATAGATAGATAAAGATATGAGATAGATAGATAGATAGATAGATAGATAGATATGAGATAGATAGATAGATAGATAGATAGATATGAGATAGATAGATAATAGATAGATATGAGATAGACAGATAGATAGATAGATAGATATGAGATAGATAGATAGATAGATAGATATGAGATAGATAGATAGATAGATAGATAGATAGATAGATATGAGATAGATAGATAGATAGATAGATAGATATGAGATAGATCGATATAGATATGAGATAGATAGATAGATAGATATGAGATAGATAGATAATAGATAGATATGAGATAGATAGATAGATAGATATGAGATAGACAGATAGATAAATAGATAGATAGATAGATAGATAGATATGAGATAGATAGATAGATAGATAGATAGATATGAGAGAGATAGATACATAGATATGAGATAGAAATGAGATAGATAGATATGAGATAGATATATGATAGATAGATAGATATGAGATAGATATGAGATAGATAGATAGATAGATAGATAGATAAAGATATGAGATAGATAGATAGATAGATAGATATGAGATAGATAGATATAGATATGAGATAGATAGATAGATAGATAGATAGATAGATAGATAGATATGAGATAGATAGATAATAGATAGATATGAGATAGACAGATAGATAGATAGATAGATAGATATGAGATAGATAGATAGATAGATATGAGATAGATAGATAGATAGATAGATATGAGATAGATAGATAGATAGATAGATAGATATGAGATAGATCGATATAGATATGAGATAGATAGATAGATAGATATGAGATAGATAGATAATAGATAGATATGAGATAGATAGATAGATAGATAGATAGATAGATAGATAGATATGAGATAGACAGATAGATAGATAGATAGATAGATAGATAGATATGAGATAGATAGATAGATAGATAGATAGATAGATAGATAGATATATATGAGAGAGATAGATACATAGATATGAGATAGAAATGAGATAGATAGATATGAGATAGATATATGATAGATAGATAGATATGAAATAGATAGATATGAGATAGATAGATAGATAGATAGATAGATAGATAGATAGATACAACCAAAGAATAAGTTGGCCAGCACTATTAATTCCAAACTATTGTAAAGACCTGGCTTACAGGTGCAGGCTGCTGGGCTAAATATACAGCAACAGGAGAATACAGCAGCTCACTGCTAGCACAAAGATATAGATAAAACATGAGTATACATGAGTATATAGATAGAACATGAAAAGCTATACAGCTGTAATGCAATAAATGAAGATATGAAACTATGAAATTGTGAGGTACTTAGCATGCAAGCTAAGTACCTCATAATTTCATAGTTTCATATCTTCATTTATTGCATTACAGCTGTATAGCTTTTCATGTTCTATCTATATACTCATGTTTTATCTATATCTTTGTGCTAGCAGTGTGCTGCTGTATTCTCCTGTAGATAGATAGATAGATAGAATAAGATTTGTAGATGACTGATAGATGAGACAGATGTATAGATAGATAAAATAGACATATAGATAGATATGTGATAGCAAGATGGAGGAGAGAGATAAATAGACAGATGTAAGTTGTATGACTACATTAAAGTAGGGGTCCAGCACATAAACTAAAACATATCTGGATTGTTCTTGAAGGAATCCCTCATGCTGGCAGGACGGCTGCCTCTCTGGGGACAAGTGACACAAAGGGCTCTTTGACGTCCATAGTGAATCACAGCGGGCTCCATGGTACTTTGTGGTTTGACTGATCCGCATCTTCCTGTGAGATGGAAGAAGAAGGAGGAGGAATGATCTGGAACAAACACAGGTTCTTCTGTCTGTAAGACCTGTGTCACCACTGTGTGTCTGGGCGACCTTTCCTCACCCTACGGGTGTCACACTGTGACTTATTCTCCATTACTAAGCTTCACATGTCAGTAAAAGTGTCACCCGCTCTTCTCATTGTCATGTTGTACTTTTATATTTCTTTTCCTCTGACATTACTTTTTATTAGTTGTATGAAGAATCCCCCAGGCCTAAAGCCTTAGTGGGGGCCACATGAGAGCCACCTCCGAATCCCAAAACTCCCCCTTCTCTTTCATTGGGGCTGGTTAATTAAATGTATGTATTACATTAGTTCACATTCATTTAGAATAGGTGCAGCCACCAAGGCTTCATTAAGGGGGTTAAATCCAGAACAATAATAGGGGTGGGCAGGTGGGCTTCCGCCAGGTATCTGAGTTATGTTCATCCTAACCTCTTGAATTTCGGATTTATTTCAGGTGCCGTTTGCCGAGTGGTCTGGATACCGGGCCAGTCACTTGTGGGCTGGGCAGAAGGACATGCTTCTAGAAGGGTATATACATGGAGCTTAGGTTTAAAGAAGATCTCCGGGGAAAAATAGCTTATTCCCTATGCACAGGATAGTAAGTAGCTGATTGCTGGGGGTGCGACCACTGGGGCTCCCCGCGACCACCGGGACGGGACCATATTCCTATGGGAGTGCCGAAAAGACCAGCTCTTGGACATCATTGGCGCTCCCATGAATGAAGCGCGTGCCGTCTACCGGTAGACAACAAGGGCTCCTCACTGGGAACGCCGGGGTCCCATCCTAGTGATCGCGGGGGGCCCTAATGGTCACACCCCCAGTGGTCAGCTACTTATCAGCTACTTATCCTCTATCCAATCAGATTAATGATATGTTTAGTTTCTATCACTGTTTCCCTGGGAGATCTTGAGTACCGTCCTCCTCTGCCCAATGCTCCATTTTCTCTCTGCTCCTTCGTCCAGCACACCCTATTAAAACTACATTTCCCAGCAGTCCTCACTGCTAAGACCATTGGAAAAGGATGATGTCAGAAGGAGGCGTGGCTTCATGAGCTATGATAGAGAGGGGGTGGCTTGGTTGGATAAGTTTAGAAATAGGCGTGGTTTGTCAGTATGATGACAGAAAGGGCATGGCTTACAAGGCAAGGACACTGAAAGCCAGTACAAAGGGTCACATGATCTCTGTCTCTGTTGGGGGGGGACAGAGGAGACAAAGTGGACAGAGGATGGCAGGTTTTCCTTCAGTTCCTGCCTGTCACAGTATATTCAACTGGGAAAATGGCCCTGTACAGGTACTAAGGGGAAGATTTATCAAAACCAATGCAGAGGAAAAGTTGCCTATAGCAACCAATCAGATTGCTTCTTTCATTTTTAACAAGGCCTCTGCAAAATGAAAGAAGTGATCTGATTGGTTGCTATAGGTAACTGGGTAACTTTTCATCTGCACAGGTTTTGATAAATCTCCCCTAAGTGTATATTACAATACAGTTGGTCTGGCCATGAGGAAAGAAAATATGAATAATTTATGTTATCCGGAGTACCCTTTTAATACTTTAGTCTTTTTTTTTTGCAGAATTCAAGTTTTTCTTTGCCACTTTTAAATGTGTTTTTTCCCTCCTGAACTGATTGTTTTTTGGAAACCATCCCTAGGATGTTATGGGTGTCCAAGGCATTGAGTTTCATAGAGCGCATCAGGAAATGCCTTAAAGGGGTACTCCACTGCCCAGCGTTTGGAACAAACTGTTCAGAACGCTGGAGCCAGCAACGGGAGTTCGTGACGTCATAGCCCCGCCCCCCTCATGATGTCTCGCTGCGCCCCCTCAATGCAAGTCTGTGAGGGGAGCGTGACGGCTGTCACGCCCCCTCCCATAGACTTGCATTGAGGGGGCGTGACGTGATGTCATGAGAGGGTGGGGCTATGATGTCACGAGCTCTCGGTGCCGGCTCCAGCATTCTGAACAGTTTGTTCCAAAGTTTTGAGGGTTCTACTCTACTTTTCATAGGGCTGGTCTAGTTAGGGTCAATTTAATGTATGTATTGTTGCTATTCAGTTTAGTCCTCACTCCTATAAGTGGGATTAGGATGGGTTAGTTATTCTGCAGGTATCTGGGCTCTGATTGGTGGATGTGTCCAGTGGCGGAAAATGGTTGGTAAAAGCCCTTCACTATACAGAGGGATCAAGCGCTAAAGAAGAGTTACCCACCCCCTCCCTTATACTCTATCAAGATCCTTTAATAGAGGGGGTGTCATCTAGCTATGCTGGGGGACAGGTTTGAAAGCTATTTATTATTAAATGTTTTTGTGAGGGAAATATTTATTTATTTATTCTCATTCTTCATAAAGAACTGTGGCCTTTTATCATCCAAGTTGGTAGTCTGTGTGTTTAATAGTAAATCAGTTTAGGGATTATAGAGGCTAGTACCCCCATAACGTTTATTTTGGTGCAAAGCTGTAGATGGTTTAGACGGACCAAAGCATTTGGTACCCACAGACCTCCACTTCACCATATACTTTTATGCATGGTCACAGTTCCTTGTTCCTTATACAAAGTGTGGTGTCCCTGTACAGGACTTGGTCCTGTACCATCTCTAGGTCCCCTCCGGAAGAGTCCCTGCAGTCCATAGGGCTCTCCTGCAGGGCTCACCCCTTGCTCACCTTCTGTTAATGCATTGTAAATTTGTTGTGTACATATTGTTCATTATACATAAAGTTGTACAAATAGAAGTTAGCCATGTGAACCACTGTCATGTGACACTACCTAGAGTGCCATGGGCACAGGAACCACAGGCTTAGCTCTCTCTCTTGATTCCTGGATTTCAGCCAAACACAATACCTGTACTATCTAAATTCATCTCCGCTAGGCCAAAGCCTAAAGAACCTGCAGCCATTTCAAAATGTAAGTTATCAAGCTCTATCTACAATTCTAGTGACTACTACTCAACTCAAGCATATAATTAGTAGCACAGTGGCCTGCATAAATCATCTCAATACTACAAGTCCCAGCAAGCCTATGAGGTATCCTGCATTCCGGTTGCCTCTAGACAAACTGCATAACTGTAAAGACTGTTTAATAAGAATTCAAAGTAAAAGTTCCAGTTATTTTCACAATTCCTGCAGTGGACATTCCTTTATTGCCTGCCGTTTCTGGGTTGGTTGTCGGCAGGGCCTTATACCGAAACAACCACATCCTGGCGTCACGAATAATCAGGTTAATAACACCTTACCCCACTGGGTTAATACCACCAGACCCTGCTACACCATTGCAACACCCCAGCACCACAAAAGTTTTAAAACAAGGAGTTGAATGGGAGTTTTATAAATAAGTATTCAGTAAGCTCCCCCTAGTGGTGGTTGCAGACAGACAGAATATTATCATCTAACCTCTACAGCTGTTCGAAGAAATGGTGACATTTGGAAACTCCATGTTAAAAAGCTAGAAAGTTGGTCCAGTAGGATGACATGAAGAAGATGCAGCTTTAAAATGAATGGAAACAATTATCTGCCTAATCTTTCCATATTCGTTTTTACCGCTGTGTGAATTGAGCTCACATATGTTTCCTATCGTCTGGTGTTGGCATTTTTGCGATTGTTGCAAGAATTGTTTCCTCTGTTGAAGCCTACCCAGATGGTCATCATATCCCATTGCTGGGACCTTTAGTAATCCATTATAATACCTGACAAACTGAAATGTTCAATTTCTCCACAATTTCCATTAAATCAATGGGCTTTTTATGAAATGTATGGGTTCTCTAGAGCAAAAGGAGTCTCATGGATGGCAGCTTGCAGTAGTAGTAGGAGGTACTGGCAAGTGTCATGGGTTTCCATAATAGGTGGTAGCATTGTGACCCATTATTACTGTGCTGTCTGATCCTGTAGTAATAATTTCCTACATCACCCCCTACTGTACTTAAATATGGTAAAGGACCAAGAAGTAGGGGTTTGATTGAATACAATATGACAGCAGGATCAGACGACACAAGGTTTGTTTGTAGTCTGTTACTAGAGAGACACATAGGGGCAGATTTATCAAAGTTGTCAATGTCCCGCATAAATATAGACCAAACTATAGGGGGTTAGGCCGGTCTATTGTGCGCCTAATTTATCAAAAGGTGCACGGCTCTTGATAAATTCTGCGCATGGACTTCGTGATCTATGCTTTAGACTGTATTTAAACCTGCTCCAGCATGGTCTGACATTTCAGCTTTCAGCCGATGTGACTTGTCGCTGAAAGTCGCTTTTGATAACTTCAGCACCAATGCTTTTCCCATCAAAAATAGACTAGAATGCATCATGTTCTGAAAATCCTCTAAAGCAAAAGTCGCAAAAAAGTCGCACATATTTAGACTGCGACTTTCTGTGCGACAAATTTAGACAGAAAGTTTCCACTTGTTTTTTTTTTTCTGGCAGTTTTTGAGCCAAAGCCAGAAGTGTATTCGAAAGAAATAGGACATATAAAGGAATTACTTAAACTTCTCCTCCCTTATGGATCCACTTCTGACTTTGGCTCAAAAATTGCAGTGGCAGGACTCCAAAAACTGCCAGAAAAAAAAACGTGGAAAAAGTGGAAACTTAGCCTAAATGCTTTGATAAATCTCCCCCATAAATTTGTATATGAACTGTATATACCCCAGTATCTGAGGAAAAGGATTTAGGGGTCGTTATTTCAGAAGACTTAAAGGTAGGCATATAATTTCCTGAAGCAGCAAAAAAAAAAATGCTAGCAGAATGCTTGGATGTATAGGGAGAGGTATTGGCAGTAGAGAGGGAAGTGCTTAAGGGTGTACGGGGAGATGTATTAGCAGTAGAAAGAGGGAAGTGCTCATGGGTGTATAGGGAGAGGTATTAGCAGAAGAGAGAGGGAAGTGCTCATGGGTGTATAGGGAGAGTTATTAGCAGTAGAGAGAGGGAAGTGCTCATGGGTGTATAGGGAGAGCTATTAGCGGTAGAGAAAGGGAAGTGCTCATGTGGCTGTACAGAACACTGGTGAGACCTCACATGGAGTATTATGTGCAGTACTTGGAGTATTTTGCAGAGAGACAGTATCTCCAGAAGGATATAGATACTTTGGAAAGAGTTCAGAGAAGAGCTACTAAATAAAACTTACCAGGAAAGGTTTAAGGACCTTAACATGTATAGAAGAAAGATGAGACAGAGGGGATATAATAGCAACTTTTATATACATAAAGGGAATCAACACGGTAAAGGAGGAGAGGAGATTTAACAGAAGAAAAACTACCACAAGAGGACATAGTTTTATATCAGAGGGGCAAAGGTTTCTGCAGTAATATAAGGAAGTATTACTTTACTGAGAGAGTAGTGGATGCATGGAATAGCCTTCCTTCAGAAAAGGTCGCTGCAAATAAAGTGAAGGAGTTTAAGCATGTATGGGATAAGCATAAGGCTATCCTTCATATAAGATAGGGATAAGCATAAGGCTATCCTTTATATAAGATAGGGATAGGCATAAGGCTATCCTTCATATAAGATAGAGATAGGTATAATGCTATCCTTCATATAAGATAGAGATAGGTATAAGGCTATCCTTCATATAAGATAGGGATAGGTATAAGGCTATCCTTCATATAAGATAGAGATAGGTATAAGGCTATCCTTCATATAAGATAGGTATAGGTATAAGGCTGTCCTTCATATAAGATAGAGATAGGTATAACGCTATCCTTTATATAAGATAGGGATAGGCATAAGGCTATCCTTCATATAAGATAGAGATAGGTATAAGGTTATCCTTCATATAAGATAGAGATAGGTATAATGCTATCCTTCATATAAGATAGAGATAGGTATAAGGCTATCCTTCATATAAGATAGGGATAGGTATAAGGCTATCCTTCATATAAGATAGAGATAGGTATAAGGCTATCCTTCATATAAGATAGAGATAGGTATAAGACTATCCTTTATATAAGATAGAGATAGGTATAAGGCTATCCTTCATATAAGATAGAGATAGGTATAAGGCTATCCTTTATATAAGATAGAGATAGGTATAAGGCTATCCTTCATATAAGATAGGGATAGGTATAAGGTTATCCTTCATATAAGATAGAGATAGGTATAAGACTATCCTTCATATAAGATAGAGATAGGTATATGGTAGGACCAGGGACTATTGATAGTATTCATATTGGGCAGACTAGATCAGACGAATAGTTCGGATCTGCCCACACATAAAACAATGCAGTACACATTCGTACTGCACTGTTTTATGCCCTATGCCGATGGCTGTCCAGGCATGCTAGGAGTTGTAGTTTTGCAACAGCTGGAGGCACCCTGGTTGGGAAACACTGCATTAAGGGGTATCCTCAAAGGATTTTCCTGGAGGTAGGTATCAATATTATACTGAATACTTTCTCCCTCTAAATCTTATCGAATGTTTGTTTTCTTTCCATATGTGAAATTGACCTCCATGTGTCTTATTGTGACTCACATGGTGACAGGTAATTAATAGAATATTAGCTGTCGACCAAATATAGCAGATTTATTTATTCGCTTAGTGTACGGATTTCTGCAAACCTGCCTGTAACTGTAATGAATGAGAGAAAGCAATTACTTACATCAAATGGCCATTTCGGCTTAGCACTTCAGTCGATGTTCAGCCTTTCTTCTTGGTCCTTGCCTAACATCCCACACATTGACATTATCTACTTTACTCCTTATATTATAACCGCCTGCAGCCAGAGATTTAAAGGGACAGTCCCTAAAAATTTTTTTTTCAAACACGATAAAAAAACAAAAACCTCATAAAAGTATTTCCCAACCTGGCTTCCATGACTGGTTAGACAGGGCAGAAACTCCAAAAGCTGTCTCTATTAGGATACGTTCGCACGCGCTGATTTTCGCAGCGGATTTAGCTGCGCATCCACTGGTGCAGACACACTGCAGCTCTGAGCTAGGCAGAGAGCTCCCGCGATGTGCGAGTATACTGCGACTCGCACATCGCAGTGTGTCTGCTGGTAGCGGTGTATTGCCACTACGAGCAGGCACATGTAAAGCCAGCATAGAGCGGGTCTTCGCCAGCGGATCTGCAGCGTAAAATCCGCTGAAAATCCGCACGTGTGAACGTACCCTTAGGCTATGTTTACGCGGTGCAGACATTCCGCAAATAGCGGGCCCCGGCAGAATATGCCAGAGCTGGGACCGCTCGGTAATGCATTTCCGAGTGGATTCCACCAAAAGAATTGACACGTTAATTGTTTCGGGAGCGGCTGCAATCTGGATTTCCTTGGTAGATTTTTGAAAACAATGGGATGCTGAGCTGAATTTTTTTCACCAGATTCCACTCGAAAGTTTGATTGTGTGAACATGGCCTTACAGTAAGCATAGGATAGTTGCAGGACTTCCCCAGCAGGCGTAAAACATTGCACAACTTTTTTTATGGTAAAGTGGTTAAGGATTCCAACCTTATGGGTTGTAGGGTGCCGATGGGCTTTGGGACAAATAATTCAGCTGACCAAAGCTGGCCGCACACTTTAGATAGCAGTTTGACTGACAGTTAAAGGGTTATCCAGCTTTAAAAAAATGTATCACCTATCCATAGGATAGGGGATCGGTGTCTGATCGGGGGTCCACTCTGTTAGTCAATCTCTGGCCGCAGCGGTGTCCTGCTTCAGTCTGTGATTGGCTGATTGAGCTGTCACTGTCGAGACCAGTACGTCTCAGAAAGTGGGGGCAGGAGCGCTTAGTGTGAAGAGTTGAGCCTTGTTCTGGAGATTGCAGGGGATCCTAAAGGTCGAACGCCCCGCGTTCAGACAATTATGCCTTATCCTATGGATAGCTGGATGACCTCATTGACTCAGCCAATAACCCCATAAACATGCGTTCTTGGTCAAGTTGTTTTCAATAGAAAGATAAGGAGTAAGCCACTGCAATATGGCGAGAGAACAATTGAATCAAACAGGTGAAATACAACTAGCTGATCCTTATTTCCCATACACCTGCTGTTATGTGAGGTCTGGTAGCTGCCATACACATTAGGTCAGCCTGTCCTGCCAAAATTGATAGGTTCGGCCAACATTTATAGGTGATCACTTGGCGATTCATATGTCCTGATTAGGAAGAGAGAAGTAAAGGTAGCCTTGCAAATGCATTAGCTGTGTGGCCAAAAGCTATCTCTCCGATCCCACCATAGACATGAATGATTAGCGCGACCAAGAACAAAATAGAAAGTTGAAAATCAACATGGCCAATCCTTCGTTCCCCAGACATCACCTGTCTTGGGAGAGTTGGGCTGACTTTTTATGTGTACAGGGGCCTTGTGCAGCTACCAGACACATTTTCGAGTCTTTCTATTCTCCAACACCTGCTATCAGAAAAGAGTACGGAAGTCCCTATACACATTAATCTATGTATGTTCAGTCTAACTAGAAGAAAAGGGTCATTCAACTCATTGAGGGGGTGCTTAGAATTTGGATAAAATATCATGAACAAAGTCCTCTAATTCAGAAAATCAGTGTCCGGCTGAGATTGCAGACTTCGCAAATCTCTTTTTTATTTTTTTTACATAAAGCTGTTCCCACATACAAAGCCCAGGATAAGTCATCTAAAAATTCTGGTAAACAGCTTGTAAACTTTACAGAACTTTTTTTGCCATTTTAGAAAAAATACATTCTTTTGAAAATTACTTTGGATAGTACTGCTTGGTGAAAAGAATTTAGATTCAGTCGCTGCTCCTAAAATGGTGCTTTCTTAGCAGCTTGGCTGGATGTTAGAGATCTTTGAGTGCTTTCGTACCTGTTCCTTAATAAAAAAAAAAAAATTCTTCTGCAAGTATGGTTGTGCAAGATTCTAAGATTTTCTGACTCTACAGTATTTAAGTCCAAAATTACAAAAACTACTGGACGAGGATCTTTATGGAATGTAAACCATGGTTTTATTGATTTAGGAACTCTGCCTTATTTACTGTTTTTAGGTGGCAATCTGTGAAACAATACTCATAGAGGTCCTCCCTGACTTGGCAGACAGGCGGGCACTAGTCCGACCATATGCTCAAGATAAGTAAATGAAATTCAGAAAAGTCCTTGCACAACTTCTCCTTCCTGGGCAATTCTCCCCTGGAGACTGAGGACAATGAAGATGATGAATCCTCACAAGGTAGACTGAACTAGAATTATGGACAGTGACTTTTGTATACATGTAGTACTGATTGGAGCTAGCTAAAGTATGTTTGACCAAAATCCAGACATAGACTACTGTAGAACTGATTTAGGTGACCAAATCAACCTATCAACTGTGCATGCTATGCATAGCAATGACAAAAAAGTTAATCCTCTGCCCACTGTAAAACTCAGTGTATGCATTAGACTTGTGGTGCAAGATTCCCAATGCAGACAGTCATCTGTGCAATGCTGATAAACACTTTTGCAATTCTATCTGGCCCTTAATAGACGCCTTAGGCATCCAGCAAACCTTTATTTCTTAGCCACCCGACCACTCCTATGGGTAGCAGCTGGAAATGCTGTACTGGGCCACCACAAGTGAAATTCAACAAAGAACTGATGGCAGACTGTCTTCATGTGGAAAGAAGTCGGACGTCTGCGATAAGTTGGACAAAAGATCTTTCGTTCATGAACAATCTCTTAGCAAAGAATGTTCTTAGAACATTCCCAGAATTATAAGAGATCATCAGATTCTTTAGAGAAGATCATTTATACTGGATTGCTCCATTAAGAACCCACATGCCCTAAATAACACTCCTCAGCTGAACCTTTACCCTCACACTTTGGGTTATCAATGAATTTTGGCTCAGCTTTAAGGTTTTCTTGTCTTAACCTGTCAAAAGCCAAGAATTTCAGGATACAACATGTGATTATAGTTGGGTCACCCAAAGTTAACAGCACTCAATTACTAAAGGAATAGACCTGGTGCCAGCTCATTGTGGCATTGACCCTAGCCCAACACCAACCACAATCTCCTCCACTTTCTTTTCATCTTAGCATCTTGATAATGTGCCAAATGAATAATATTCAGAGTCTGGGAATTTTTTTTATAGCTTCTTTGAAGTATTCTTAGTTTTACTGAGCTCTGTCATTATATTATAGGATATGTGGAACCATAAACTGGCTACAATAGTCCGTCCATAAAGGGTCAAAGATGGTAACATGATCTTTTGTATGATATATTATTAAAATACATTCCCTTTGAAGCAACGTGACAACATAGTGCATCAATGAAGCACCAAAGGACCTACTGAACACCTGGGACATTTTGTGGATTATTTTGGTGCAGTAATGGAGAGCTGTTATTTACAGTCTTCATGCTACATTGTTGATTGTACTACCTTAAGAGAGGGCTCCCAGTTCCCACCCTATCTGGATACAGCAACCGTAGGTGGCCCAGATTTTCAAAACAGACGAGTGGGACGGCTTTCAGTGGCGGATCCATTGGGGGTCAGTGGGGCAATTAAGGAAAACTAGGTGTGTGTGCAGCTTCAATTCCCCAAAGTAATAAAATAAACCTCTTTTCTTCAGTGAAGCTAGAAAACCAAATACCAAATGATTTAGTAAAACTAGACAACCCAGCAAACTCTACCTCAATGGGTGGGGGCAACAACATTGTCAGGTTTTACCGGGCAGGGCTTATATGTCCCAATTTTGGCATGTATGTCCCTATATGGAATTGTAATTGGCTGTAGTATAAAGATTACAATGTATTTATATTGCATAGTGAATTGCATAAAATTCAAAGATAAATTGAAAGAAAGAAAACAACCATTTAAAGGGTTTCTCCACCATAAGGTGATTTTAGTGTGTACCTGCCAGACAGTAATGGACATGCTTAGGAACGATCCGTGCTTGTCTTGGGGCTAAATGGCTGTGTTGTCAGTCTACCATAATGCTGCTGATTACTTTGTGTGAAAAAAATTTTTTTTTGAACTTCCCTCCCTCACTTTTCTCCCTTCCACACATCAGCCACCCCACCACCAATTTAAGCACACCTGGGGACAATTCCATGCAGCCTTCCACCCATTGCTCCACCCATTGAAGCAGACAGGCTCCCTTTGAACACCTTACTAGTGATGTAATGTCACGGCTTCAGAGAAACCTGGGAAAACCTGAGACGACACTCATTTTGTATGCTGTTAAAAATAAATATCAGGGCAAAGATCACATAAGAATTGTAAGACCATCAATCAAACACAGGTACAGACACTATATTATGAACTACTACCCTTTTAAAGTCTATGGAAAAATGCTAAATACATGGCAATATTAGAGTGATCCAAAATTTGACAAATGAATGAGCTTTTACTGGAACTTTTTTTTTTTGGCTAAGAAAACACAAGTGTGAACAAGGCCTAAATGCAGCAGATCACAGCAATGGAGAGATACTCATGTTAAATGCATCACTTAACATGAACTTAATATAAATAAATAACAGACACCTCTAAGAGGGTGTTTTCCCAGTAAGGTTAGTAAGCTCATGCACTTTTACATTTTTTATTCAAGCGCTCCTATTGGCAGTCGTCCAAAAACACATATTAACTTAAAACACAAGACCACAAATACCACAGAGCACTAAACCTCACCATACTGCATAATGTAGAGATAGGAGATGAATATAGGGCCAGACAGACACCTCTGGGAGTCTGGAAACAAATGTATAGCAAAAAATCTACTGTATATGCTACTGGTATGCGAAGGTACTTCCGTTTCAATTTTTGGATAGGAAGGGTGGAACTTTTGGTATTCTGGAAAAGATAGAGCCAAAAAACTCCTATAATTCCCTACAAACAAGTACAGTATTAACTGATTTGTTGACCTAAAGGCTATGTGCACCTATGCAAGTATTTTTTTGCATTGCTCTAATGCATGGAAAAAAGAGACCTATGTGTCTCTATGGTAACAGACAACAAACAAACCCTGTGTGGTCGGATACTGCAGTGAACCCTTTTATGTATTTGCTCATTTTTGCTTTTCGACTGAATGTAGTGGAGAAAGAAGTAGAGCGATATAGAGGGGAATATGACTGCAGGATCAGACTACACAAACTTTATTTTGTTGTTGTTATAATAGAGACCAATAGGTCATTAGAAGAGTGGTAGCTATAAAATCAGTCGGATGTGTAATTCTGGAAGTTTATAGGTCACGTTTTTTAATGTTACTATTGTAAACCTATTTTAGCTTTTTGGCATCAAATTTGGTTCTCTTTAACAGGTATTGAAGGTGTATGGGCGTTAAACAGTATAATATACTGCATGACCCAAGTAACAGTCCCTTATGGTAACCAAATAACTCTTTGATATATGTGAACTGTAGGTACCTGCACCAGCAACATTTCAATCTTTATTGTCATGTGTGGACTGAGAAAGACTGTTCGTGATGACATTGCACTGGTTATCAATGACTTGTAATATGGTTTACATAATTTGTATGTGATTCTGTGCAGTGAATTTATACTTGAAGTGTTGGTGCCACTAGACGTCTCAATATATAGACTATAAATAGAGCTGTGAAAAAGGAAGTTAGGAGTATGTGGCAGAGACCGATTGTAGTGCCAGGAAAGGGTCCATTATGGTCTTACTTGTGGCCAGTTATGTATAAGAAAGTGCTATTTCCCATGGGACCCCTATAGAGAAGCCTTCTGACAACTAGAAAGAGCATTTAGAGAGTAGAGAGAGAACTTTACACCAGTGTGGCGGGGAGTAGTTTTCCTGCACATTTTTATCTGTCTGCTTTCTGGCTGTCCAACATATGGTCATGGTGTAAACCTTTTTTAATAAGTGTCTACTGACAAGAGAGTTGTAAAGTTAAAATCTGTAAAGCCAGCTGTGCAAACTTTGTACATGCTGCCAAGACCAAGTGGTCTTAAGCCAGGTTCACATCTGTGGCGGAGCCGTGGAGGCACTCTTCAGGGTCTCTGTTTAGGGCCAAAAAACAGAGGCGGCCGTTCTGCTGCATGATGCATATCAATAGAGCTCAATGGGGTCCTTCAAATTTTGCGCTGATGCCTGTAATACTACTGCATGCAGGGTTTATTTTTGTCCAGTTATTTGAACACATTCTGTGACGGAGGCCTTGACCATGCCTTAAAGCAGATGTGAATGTATCCTTAATGGTGTGACAGCGACTATAAAGACTTTGGACTGAAATACTTCTTGTTCCAATATGCTTCTCAAACAAGTGATGCTAGGCAAGCCAGCTGAACCCTAGGTCAACGCCTGTTGATGAAAGAAGAAATAGCTACCAACATCCTATAATTCTGACCTCTTGCTGCAGCCAAGTTTTGGGGATTTCACGATAGGTAGTGGGAAGCAACCCACTGTGTCCCTAGGAGGTGGCCACTTGGTGACCTTTAGGGTTGCCACCTGGCCGATATTTTATTTATTTATTTATTTATTTTTGTGGGGAAATTGATAAGAAAATAGCAATTTAGCAAATTTTGTAAGGTTTTGTTTTCATTCTGTACAATTTATGGTAAAAATTACATGTGTTCTTTATTCTGTGGGTCACTATGATTAAAATGATACCCATGATAATATACTTTTCTATTATTGTACCGCTTTAAAAAAAATCGCAAACTTTTTAACCAAATTAGTACGTTAAAAATTTTGCTTTTTAATAACTTTTTCATTTTTCCGTATAAGGGGTGGTATGAGGGCTCATTTTTTTGCGTTGTGATCTGTACTTTTTATTGATACCACATTTGCATATCTAAAACTTTTTATACACTTTTTATCAATTTTTTTTTGGGGTGGGGGAGGTAAAATGGTGAAAAAGGGACAATTTTTATTTTTATTGGGGGGGAGGGAATTTTAATTTTTTTTTATTTTTTTACTTTTATTTTTACACTTTAATAGTCCCCATAGGGGACTATTTATAGCAATCATTTGATTGCTAATACTGTTCACTGCTATGCTTAAGGCATAGCACTGATCAGTATTATCGGTGATCTTCTGCTCTGGTCTGCTCAATCTCAGACCAGAGCAGGAAACGGACGGAGGCTGGTGAGGGGACCTCTGTCTGCCATTATGGATGAGTGGATCCCAGCGGCAGTGCTGCGGGTGATCCGATCATCCATTTTAGTGACCGCAGTGCTGCAGATGCCGTGATCTGTATTGATCATGGCATCTGAGGGGTTAATGGTGGACATCCGCGCTATCACTGATGTCACCCATTATCGGCGGGTCCCTGGCTGCTATCAGCAGCCGGGACCTGCTGCGCATGACCCGAGCATCGCTCCGATGCTTGCGGTCATATACAGAACTTAAATGTACGTCCTGGTGTGTTAAGTACCACCGCACCAGGACGTACATTTATGTCATGGATCGTTAAGGGGTTAATAAAAAGTGATGAAAAATTCACATCAAAACAAAAAAAAGGTACTGTTAAAAACTACAGATCGAGGCGCAAAAAATTAGCCCTTATACAGACCCCTATAAGGAGAAATAAAAAAAAGTTAGAGGGGTCAGAAAAGGGCAAAATTTCCCCTGCATATGTGTATCCAGTAATGTCATGCAAATATAATGGATTATGCAAATTAGTATGACCAATATTTTTGGGCAAGAAAGGTGGCAACCCTAGTGACCTTCCATGCCAGGTCAGGTACATTTACTTCCTAGGAGGGATTCCCAAACCAAGGGTCAGACCACTCTCCCAAACCAAGGGTCAGACCACTCTCCCAAACCAAGGGTCAGACCACTCTCCCAAACCAAGGGTCAGACCACTCTCCCAAACCAAGGGTCAGACCACTCTCCCAAACCAAGGGTCAGACCACTCTCCCAAACCAATGGTCAGACCACTCTCCCAAACCAAGGGTCAGACCACTCTCCCAAACCAAGGGTCAGACCACTCTCCCAAACCAAGGGTCAAACCACTCTCCCAAACCAAGGGTCAGACCACTCTCCCAAACCAAGGGTCAGACCACTCTCCCAAACCAAGGGTCAGACCACTCTCCCAAACCAAGGGTCAGACCACTCTCCCAAACCAAGGGTCAGACCACTCTCCCAAACCAAGGGTCAGACCACTCTCCCAAACCAATGGTCAGACCACTCTCCCAAACCAAGGGTCAGACCACTCTCCCAAACCAAGGGTCAGACCACTCTCCCAAACCAAGGGTCAAACCACTCTCCCAAACCAAGGGTCAGACCACTCTCCCAAACCAAGGGTCAGACCACTCTGTTGCATCAAATTGTGTTTTGCATCGCTGTACTGGCCAAGGATCAGTATAGAATTTCAATTGATCAAGACTGTTATTTCTGAAGCCAGTTCACCATTATAATAATGCTGTACAGTGCAAGAATAATCTACCATGACAATTCCTAAATTAGTACCACCACATGGCGCTCAATAAATCCCAACATACAGTGTCCCTTCAGCAGGGGCATCTTCATCCATAAAATAGCTAAGAAAACCAACCGACTGTTCCCTTTACCTGTTGACACAAAGGCCCAGATTTATCAATCTGTCTGAGACAAAATCAATCTGTTCTGATACCCGCAATGGGGTGTAACTCTAATTTCCTTCATCCCAGGATTGTTCTCCTTCAGTAACAAGAAATTCAGAACGCAGACAGAATTTTTCTTCTACAAAGGTCACATCATAATAGAGGAACTAACAATCCAACTGCATAAAAACAAGTAAAATCTCAAGTACAGTCATCCCTCAACTTACAATGGCCTCAACATACAATATTTTCAACATACAATGGTCTTTTCTGGACCATTGTAAGTTGAAACCAGACTCAACATACAATGCTACAGACAGTCCAGATCTGTGAAACGTGTCAATGGCTGGAAGAACTGACCAATTAGAATGGGCATTCACTGGTAAAACCCCTGTATTACTGAAGCGTATGCACTGACTGATGCCTGGTAGCGCCCCCTACAGTACAGGGAGGTATTACATGTTCTGTACTCTTTATCTGTACTAGGGTTAGCTGCTCCTTTGGACACCAGGTGAGGGCGGCTCCATGTTACTTTTTAGGACACTGTGTACTGTACAGGACCCTGAAGAAGCTCTTGTCCTCTACATAGACCAGTGTTTCCCAAGCAGGGTGCCCCCAGCTGTTGCAAAACTACAACTCCCAGCATGCCCGGACAGCCTTTGGCTGTCCGGGCATGCTGGGAGTTGTAGTTTTGCAACAGCTGGAGGCTCCCTGCTTGGAAAACACTGACATAGACAGTGATTTACATCTCCCAGCAGATCTTTCTTACTTTTATATGTAAGGATTTGCTTTATCTATATTAGTTTTCTACTTATTTTTCTTTAATCCTCACTTTTTCCAATTTTTGGATGACATTTTGGTGGCTTCAGAACCAATTACCAGGTTTCCATAGAGTGATGGTCTCAACATACAATGGTTTCACCATACAATGGTCGTCCCGGAACCAATTAATATTGTAACTTGAGGGACCACTGTACTCCATAAGCCAAGAAAAAGGTTTTTCCTTCATGAAAAGAAGTCAGATTACAAAAAGAATTCGGAATACGATAAATTCAATGTTTGCTTTATAAACCAGCTGCTCCTGTGAGCCCTCATTCTCGGCTGCACATTATGTCCATGTGGAGTAGGTGAAGAATACAAAGCCAATGTGACGTGACAGAGGTGTTTATAGCTCGTATTGAGGGAGATTTATCAAAACCTGTCCAGAGGAAAAGTTGCTGAGTTGCCCATAGCAACCAATCAGATCGCTTCTTTCATTTTTAACAACGCCTCTGCAAAATGAAAGAAGTGATCTGATTGGTTGCTATGGGCAACTCAGCAACTTTCCCTCTGGACAGGTTTTGATAAATCTCCCCCATTATCTTTATGTAGCATGTGTCACCAGATACTTTATAACAGCCCCACAGAAGGTTTGTCTCCCCAAATGGAAATATAGTACAGAACACATGTACTCAAATGATGACAGTCTGAGGATTTATCCATCTTTCCAGGCATCCAGAGCACTTTGAAAGTGGCATTTATTTTTGTAGACTAAACCAATTGACAACCGATCTGTTAGTACCGGTTTTGGGCAGCCTTCATCTCTTTACTCATCTCTATTGATTTTTTTTTAAAGGGTACCTTTCATCAAAAATTTTTTTTGATATATTATAGATTAATGTATGCAGAATAACTTTCCAATAGCATGTTATTAAAAAATATGCTTCTTTCTTTTTAATTTTCCACTTTGAAAAAATGACCACTAGGGGTCTCCCTACCAGTCCTTTTTTTTTTTATAGATTTCAGACTCATGCAGGAGTCCTAAATCTCAGACTGCATCCGGGACACAGACAAACTCACCTGCTCACTGCCAGGGAGCAGTGCTGAGCTTGTCTGTGTCCCGGATGCAGTCTGAGATTTAGGACTCTTGCATGAGTCTGAAATCTATAAAAAAATAAATAAAAAAAAAAGGACTGGTAGGGAGACCCCTAGTGGTCATTTTTTCAAAGTGAAAAATTAAAAAGAAAGAAGCATATTTTTTAATAACATGCTATTGGAAAGTTATTCTGCATACATTAATCTATAATATATCAAAAGTTTTTGTTGATGAAAGGTACCCTTTAAAGCTGTCAGACCTTTATTCTCTATCCCCTGATTTAAAATGTATACATTACTTGGAGGTATCACCCAATACAGTGATCCCTCAACTAACAATGGCCTCAACATACAATAGTTTCATCATACAATGGTCTTTTCTGGAACATTGTAACATGAAACCAAACTCAACATACAATGTACAGACAGTCCAGATCTGTGAAACGTGTCAATGGATGAAAGAACTGACCAATCAGAATGGACATTCACTGGTAAAACATCTGTATTACTGAAGTGTATGCACTGACTGGTGTCTGGTAGCGCCCCCTACAGTACAGGGAGGTATTACATGTTCTGTACTGCTCTTTACCTGTACCAGGATTAGCTGCTCCTGGACACCAGGTGAGGGCGGCTCCATGTTACTTTTATAGGACACTGTGTACTATACAGGACCCTGAAGAAGCTCCTGTCCTCTACATAGACAGTGATTACAGCTCTCTGCAGATCTTTCTTACTTTTATATGTAAGGATTTACTTTATCTATATTAGTTATCTACTTATTTTTCTTTAATCCTCACTTTTTCCTATTTTTGGATGACATTTTGGGGCTTCAGAACCAATTACCAGGTTTCCATAGAGTTATGGGGGGGTATTTATCAATTTTGCCTGTTGACAGTTTCTTTTTACCCTTTTTTTTTTCACTTTGGTTTTCATGGACATGTTCCAAATTTATGATTTGGTGCAAGTTGTTGGTAATTTTTGCTCAAATGTTGAAATCAGCTGTTCACATTGCCTTTTACACAGAACTGACCCCCACAGAGGACGCGTATTTTACCCTGTAGCGCAGCCATTTCGGAGTCCCTCCTGCAGTATATCAGCAAGCGACGTGAGTTATTTTCTTTTGTGGGGTTTATAGCCACCATGTGAAATGGATTTTATTTTCAACTTGAGTCTTTTTTTTTATTTATTAGTTACTATAATGCAGTGGTCTTCAACCTGCGGACCTCCAGATGTTGCAAAACTACAATTCCCAGCATGCCCGGACAGCCGTTGGCTGTCCGGGCATGCTGGGAGTTGTAGTTTTGCAACATCTGGAGGTCCGCAGGTTGGAGACCACTACTTTAGTGCTTTACCTTTCCTGAACCTGTGTGGCCATGTCCAATGCTGGCTCAACGGAATGTGAAGGTTCCTCAGAGACAACTATGAGCAGCCCTTTTTAATGTATTTTGATGCCTTTACATTTACAGACATTGGTATGTGTGTGTTTTCCATGTGCAAAATTTCTTGGCGGTGATTTGGCGCCAAAAAAAACGGGATTTGCGCCAAAATTGCACCAAAGATCGATTGGCGCAAATGATGAATTGCTGACTAAAGTTAAAATCACACACAGGACCGTGTGATCTTGAGAAAGTTCTAAAAATGACAGTGGAGAAGATGCGCCAAACTTTGGGGCAAAAAGACACTGCGCCAAAGTATTGCGCCAAAGTTACGTTAAAAAAGACACATAAATCCTTTGATAAATACCCCCCATGGTCTCAACATACAATGGTTTCAACATACAATGGTCGTCCTGGAACCAATTAATACTGTAACTTGAGGGACCACTGTATACTAAATCAGTAACTGTGTAGGAGTTGCAACCTAACATTGCCCAAAAAGTATACAAAAAAAGATGGGCATTGTAAAAAAAAAGGGGGCTCAATGTCGATTTCATGATGTAATGCAAGAAAATATTTTGTGAGAGCACAACACCAAACATATATGATACCATAAATTCTCCCCCCAAAAATACTGTAAAAAGTAATACACAGTATTTGTAAGCCAGGAGTGGGTCCAAAACACATACAAGGTAGAAACCTTTCCATCATAGTTTTTCCTAGTTTCCCCCTTACAAATACTAAAGCTAAACTAGTGCTGTGTGAAAGTAGTCTATATATATATTTATTTATTTATATGTGTGTATATATATATATATGGGAATATGCAAATCAGCTCATTACATCACCTTTTCAGGCGATGTTCCCTGGTATCAGCTTATCTCCAGTTACGGAATATAAAAAGCTAATCGGGATTAATGCCAAGCCAGAACTCTCTCTCCAGAAGGAAAGAGCACCCATCTGCAGACTGCTGTTTCGGGGTACTTGCCCCTCGTCAGTACAGAGCAGGGTAATCTGGCTTGGCTGAGATGAGGGGCCTTAGACTAAATGGGATGAGTATTTAATTCAGGGAGAGTTCACCACTCCTGGTGTGACAGAGCTTTCAAGGGCCACTAAGCACTCCGCAGGCATTCTGGTTTGGGGAATATGCAAATCAGCTCATTACATCACGTTTTCAGGCGATGTTCCCTGGTATCAGCTTAGCTCCAGTTACGGAATATAAAAAGCTAATCGGGATTAATGCCAAGCCAGAACTCTCTCTCCAGAAGGAAAGAGTTCTGGCTTGGCATTAATCCTGATATTTATATATATATATATATATATATGTATATATATTTGTGGAGATAAAGAAAAGGAACATATCGGCGCTCTAAGTGCAGTTATCCCATGGCAGATAATGACCTTGATTTACTATTGTAAACCCGACATGTTTTGTTGGGGAGTGTGCCAGATTCGGGCGCATTGCGCCAGAAATTCTGTCTGTGCCAGAATTTGCGTCAGAATTGAAAAACACCCAACTAACTCTTCATTTTAGTGAGAAAACCCCAAAAAGGGGCATGGCCGCTGGGGGGGGGGGGGAGGGGGTGTGGTCACCAAAAGGGGGCGTGTCCCCAACATTTTCACAAAAGCCCAACAAAGTTACTAAGGTTTCCACAGAAAATGTAGATTTGAGCTGAGGAAAACCCGACAGATCAGAGCATGTGTAAAAAAAAAAGCAAAATGTAGGGAAAAGTGCAAAATGTTGGGAAACCTTAGTAAATACTGTGGGGGAAAAATTGTAGGGAATTAAAACTCACAACGAAAACTACACAACACTCTTAAATCAGGGCCAGTGTGTAAGGTGTATTATGCACTCACCTGGAATGGAAGTGTTACACACTAAAAGCAACACTTGTATGTAGAAAATATGTACATCCAGGGGGTGCCGATGGAGACTGGAAAATGGATACTTGTAGAGGTGCCTATCAGCAGCACATCAGAAGTAAAGGAACGGCCCCAGGAGGATGAAAAACATGTTAGCTCTATTTATGTTACAGACTATAGCCCTGATTTACTAAGAGTGGAGTGTAGTTCTCTTAGTGGGTTTTAACTGGTTAACGACCATGGACGTGTATACCCGTCCATGTGCTGTTAACCGTTGTATGACGTGGGCTCCCGACTCGAGCCCGCATCATACTGGCAGGCCCCCAGCTGATTCTTGTAGCTGAGGGCCGGCGTTAATAGCCGACATGCGGCAATCGCCGTGGGCGGCTATTAACCCTTTAGATCGCCGCTGTCAGAAGAGGACAATTTTAAACATACTAATTTTGGTGCATGTAGTTATCATTTTTTTTAAAGGAGTGAAATAAACAAAAACCTATATAAATTGGGTATCATCAATTGGGTAACCGTATGGGCCTACAGAATAAATATATGGTGTCATTTTTTTTACCAAAAAGTGCACTGTGTAGAATTGGAAGACCCCAAAAGTCACAAAATTACATTTTTTTCCCAACTTTGCCCCACAAATATATTTTTTTCTGGGTTTGCTGTAAATTGTGTGGTGAAATGACTGATGTCATTACAAAGTACAATTGGTGACTCAAAAAATAAGCCCTAATATGAGTCTGTAGGTGCAAAATTGAAAGCGTTATGATTTTAGAAGGTGATGAGAAAAAAACGAAAGTGCAAAAACTGGAAAAACCCTGGTCCTTAAGGGGTTCATTTTGTAAAAATGTCTGGGACAAGCCCCTTTTCTGATGCCACACCCCCTTTTCCCAACGACCACGCCCCTTTTCTGCATAAAATGGAGAGTTTGTCGGGTTTTTTCAATTCTGGTGCAAATTCTGGCACAGACAGAATTTCTGGCGCAATACGACAGAATCTGGCGCACAACCCGACAAAACATGTTGGGTTTACAATAGTAAATCAGAGCCTATGTGTTTTGGGTGGGCATATCCACTTATTATCAGGTCAGGTTATCAGGAGTACAGCGCTCCACCGCTCCATGCACCGAGTGAGTCACGGTCCCATTCTGTAGAGGAAAGAAAAGAGACGGAGGCGCTCCTTGTGGAGTAAAATCACTAAAATGTAGGGGGAGGGTAGGGGGGAAAATCACCACTCACCTGACATAGTTGTGTAGCCCATACACAACAATAGTGATCACGTAGATAAATAATCCGGATCTGCAGCCTTCCTGATGTAGGACAACAGTGAATAAGGCGGGCTTCTGGTTCAGGAATTCATCTGCGCTGACCGGGAGAAGGACACCAGACAGGTAAGATACCTTCACAGAGGGTTTTATTGTTGATAATGCAACGCGTTTCACCACGCATGCGTGGCTTCATCATGCCTGATGAAGCAACGCATGCGTGGTGAAACGCGTTGCATTATCCACAATAAAACCCTCTGTGAAGGTATCTTACCTGTCTGGTGTCCTTCTTCCGGTCAGCGCCGATGAATTCCTGAACCAGAAGCCCGCCTTGTTCAACAGGGCCCCATTCTGGAAATCGCAGGGGGTCCGACCACTGAGACCTGACCCACAGCAATCCCAAAAACAAAACCCTGGCTCTCTCTGTGCATGGGGCAGTAGGGTCAACATGCAGTGCTTTACTTGTCTATCTCCCATAGCCAACATAGACAGTGCATGAAGCATGTGCCGACCCCATTGCTCCATGGAGCGGTGAGAGTCAGGGTCCTGTTCTGGAGATTGCTGGGGGTCTTAGTGGTCCTACCTCCTGCAATGAGACACCTATGCCCTATCCTGCACCCCCTATAGAAGCGTCCTATACATGTGTGGTTACATTTGCAGTGTATGATACTTCTTCTGCAGAGCAATGTTCACTACAGCGATGTGCTGCAGAGATGAAGTCACTGCTCGGTACTATTTGACAGGTGAGGGATTATGGGAGAGGTTAATGCTAAATAATTTCTCCATTGTGGCAACCTGTTATGTCTTCACCCCCACCACACTGCTGCCAGGCATTGCCTTCATCTCTCCCCCATCTCCAGGGAGGATAATGTACAATATTCATCTGTCTATTGAACTGTTTGTTTCTGAGTAATAAATCTTTTATGTCTACGTGTAACATCCGGCTTTCTTGCATACTCTGTGCTCTCCGATCCCTCTATATGTATATATAATGCATGTGGATCCACCTATACATAGACACATACGCTATTACTTACAGTTAGGGCATTTTTCTCTCATAACATGACACATGATTCATGCCGCATAATACTGAACATGTAACACACGATGACACTGTAATATTACTACTTAAACAATACGGTCTTGTCTGCCGTATACACTTCACTACGTTTTACATCCCCTGGATATGAGCCAGATTCAGATCTGATCTTACTTACATAATTTCTAGAATACAGTATACAAGATGTCTCTGTAAGACGATGCACTGTGGTGACGTACTTTGCCCTCCGGGCTGTGTGTATTCATGCATACTGCTGTTACATTATGTTATGTCAGGAATTTGTTTGTTTGTTAGTCTGGTTACTCGTTGGGGCTCGTGCCCTCCGATGGGTTGTGGACTGCTGGTATTAGCCGTGCTGCTGCCCCAGTCTTGGTTTTCGCGGGGCGGTGCTCTTGTTCGCCATTTTCAATTTAGTGCTTCTTTTTTGGTTGTGGAGCCTTTTGTTAAGTTATGGTTAACGTTGCACCAATGTAGCATGGCGGCCTTGCATACGATGGATGGGGTCAGATAAGCCCAAATATGCTTTGTTTTGGTTCCATTTCACGGCAATAGCAAAAGTAGCATTATATAGATGGAGTAGATAGGGAAATGCGTAGGGGCGTATCTATAGGGGGTGCAGAGGAAACAGTCACATTGGGGCCTTCGTGCCTAAGGGTGCCAGAAGACATCTCTGCTCCATAAGAAAACACCAGTATTATGAATGGCACATGGTAGACAGGGGGCTCCTGTTACAGATGGGCTCCTGTTTTGCACTGGGTCCAAAAGCTACAAGTTTTGTCTCTGGGGGTTTGCATACCCTGGATTTTGAGACCCACTGAAGGAATTAGTCTATACAGAGCCAAGAAAATTGCCACTAGCGTTGAGGCCCTAAAGAACACCCCAAAAATCTTTCATATCTTCTAAGTAGATGGTAGTATTGGTCAAGGTCTGCAATATGGGTACTCAATGGTAAGATCTCTGTAAAGCTATTTTTCCACTTGGCAGTGTTTTGGAAAACTACCACAGCAGTTATTGAGTCAAATCCAGAAGTGGATCTAAAAGGAATGGGAAATATAAAGAAAGGAGTTAAAGGGGTACTCCACCCCTAGACATCTTATCCCCTATCCTAAGGATAGGGGCAGGGGATGACATAGAAAGCAGAGGGACCCTGTGCAAAGAATATGCCTGCCCCCTCCCCCCCCCCCCATACATTAATTGTTCAGGAACCCCCCTCCCCTTCATATGTCACTTACTCAGGTGGACCCCCATATGTCACTTGCTCAGGGGGGCCCCACCCACCCATATCAGTTGCTCAGGAGGACCTCCCTAATTCAGTTGTTAATTATTTATTAAGGCCCCCCATATTCCGCAGCTCACTCAGGCCCCCCCACATTAAGTAGCATAGTTTCCTCAAATTAGATAGCATAGTTTCCCCACATTAGGTAGCATAGCCCCCCCCCCCCCCAAACACACAGACAGACACACACGCACCGAGACACTTACCTGGCCTGCACAGCACTTCTCTCCGGCGGCGGTCTGAGGAGTAATGTCACCGATATCCCTTGACATCCCTTGTCAGACCCCGGTTGGCGGCAGACTCACTATCTAAACTGCCTGCTGCGCTGTTATGTGCCACAGCCGCTTTAGAACAGTGAGAAGCAGCAGCGCAGCGGCAGGGCCGGCCCTACCATGAACCTACTAGACACAAAAAAAGTGCCGTCTGGACCAATGCTCCCACTGGGTCCCATGGTAGGGCCGGCCAAAGGTCTAAATTTTGTGAGGCCTTAGGCAAAACTTGAACATGAGGCCCTGATTTTCTGCCTGATTTACATGGTGGTACATCACGGCAACACCAATCTCAAGTGGAAAAAGGGCAGATATATACAGTGGGGATCAAAAGTTTGGGCACCCCAGGTAAAAATTTGTATTCGTGTGCATAAAGAAGCCAAGGAAAGATGGAAAAATCTCCAAAAGGCATCAAATTACAGATTAGACATTCTTATAATATGTCAACAAAAGTTAGATTTTATTTCCATCAATTACACTTTCAAATGAACAGAAAACAAAAAAATGGCGTCTGCAAAAGTTTGGGCACCATGCAGAATTTATTGCATGCACTGTCCCCTTTGCAAAGCTGAGACCTGCCAGTGTCATGGATTGTTCTCAATCATCATCTGGGAAGACCAGGTGATGTCAATCTCAAAGGTTTTAAATGCCCAGACTCATCTGACCTTGCCTCAACAATCAGCACCATGGGTTCTTCTAAGCAGTTGTCTAGAAATCTGAAACTGAAAATAGTTGACGCTCACAAAGCTGGAGAAGGCTATAAGAAGATAGCAAAACATTTTCAGATGTCAATATCCTCTGTTCGGAATGTAATTAAGAAATGGCAGTCATCAGGAACAGTGGAAGTTAAAGCAAGATCTGGAAGACCAAGAAAAATATCAGACAGAACAGCTTGCAGGATTGTGAGAAAAATAATTCAAAACCCACGTTTGACTGCACAATCCCTCCAGAAAGATCTGGCAGACACTGGAGAAGTGGTACACTATTCCACTATATAGAGATACTTGTACAAATATGGTCTTCATGGAAGAGTCATCAGAAGAAAACCTCTTCTACGTCCTCACCACAAAAATCAGCGTTTGAACTTTGCAAATGAACATATAGACAAGCCTGATGCATTTTAGGAACAAGTTCTGTGGACCGATGAGGTTAAAATTGAACTTTTTGGCAAGAATGAGCAAAGGTACGTTTGGAGAAGAAGGGGGGGCAGAATTTAATGAAAAGAACCTCTGTCCAACTGTTAAGAATAGGGGTGGATCAATCATGCTTTGGGTTTGTATTGCAGCCAGTGGCACAGGGAACATCTCACGAGTAGAAGGAAAAATGGATTCAATAAAATTTCAGCAAATTTTGGAAGCTAACTCGATGTCATCTGTCAAAAAGCAGAAGTTAAAGAGAGGATGGCTTCTACAAATGGATAATGATGCTAAACACACCTCGAAATCCACAGGGGATTACATCAAGAGGCGTAAGCTGAAGGTTTTGCCATGGCCTTCACAATCTCCTGACCGCAACATAATTGAAAATCTATGGATAGACCTTAAAAGAGCAGTGCGTGACAGACAGCCCAGAAATCTCAAAGAACTGGAAGACTTTTGTAAGGAAGAATGGGCAAAGATACCTCAAACAAGAATTGAAAGACTCTTGGCTGGCTACAAAAAGCGTTTACAAGCTGTGATACTTGCCAAAGGGGGCAGTACAAGATATGAACTCTGCAGGGAGCCCAAAGTTTTGCAGATGCCATTTTTTTGTTTTCTGTTATTTTGAAAGTGTAAATGATGGAAATAAAATCTAACATTTGTTGACATATTATAAGAATGTCTAATCTGTAATTTGATGCCTTTTGGAGATTTTTCCATCTTTCCTTGGCTTCTTTATGCACATTAATACAAACTTTTACCTGGGGTAAACTTTTGATCCCCACTGTAGGATCAGGGATGTATCTTGTGTCCCATGGGCCCCATGGCAAATTCTGTACAGTACACCAAGACCACAGTCACCAAAAATACCAGTATACAAAGAGGAATATTAACACCTTACATATTACCATCGTACTGTTACTGACCAAATCCTGTATACGAATACCAATACTACCAATTATACCAGTATACAAGGAGGAATATTATCACCATTATCACCGCATTTATTACCATCATACTGTTACTGATCAAATCCTGTATACTGAGACTGATATTACCAATAATACCAGTACAAAAAAAGAAAAATGGTCTGCAACTCCAGACAAAATTAAATACATGCACAGGTGCACACTGCTAGTTGTGTTACCAGCAAGGAACAAATAATACTGTCACACCATGACCATAGCAACTGACTACTGACTGACTAATGACCAACACCGTTATTGTATAAAATTTACTATTCAAACACCAATATTCCCACATACACTGACCATATAATGGTATATATCAGCGGTACTCAAGCGATCTGCAGAGCATATAACTGATTACAGTTACATCTAGCATCATCACTGTGTATTATTCCTGTACTGTGACATCACTGAGCATATACTATCCCTGTACTGTAAAAAAATAGAAATAGTTGCTGGCACTCACCTACTTAAAATCATTCTTTATTTCTTCACCCTGCTCAGCCTCGGATGATGCGTTTTTTTCATCCTTCGCTGCCGTCAGCCAGATGTTGTTAATGTGAAGAAATAAATCATGATTTTAAATAGCAGCAACATAACAGACGTGCCGGCGCAGAATGCAAACTGCCATAGCAGGTGCTACAGGGGCTAGTAGGACGCAGCGTCCGTCTGGGTGCTGTCAAACTTGCGGTGGTCGGGGCGTATGTGGTGGTATGTGGCCTAATGCTGGAGCCACCTCTGGGGCCAGCCCTGGAAAGGGCGGCGGCCCCCCCTGTCGTGCTGGGCCACTGTGCAGCTGAACTGGTTGCACAGGCAATATGTCCACCCCTGGATAGGAGATAAGATGTCTGATCGCGGGAGTCCTGCCGCTGGGGACCCCTGCGATCTCGGCTGCGGCACCCCAGACATCCAGTGTACGGAGCGAACTTCGCTCCATGCCGGATGACTGGCGATGCGGGGCTGAGGCTTATGACCACCATCACTCCCCCTCCCATAGACTTGCTTTGAGGGGGCATGGCCATGACATCACGAGCGGAGTGCGGCGCAGGACCCTGACGCACTAAACGAACGCCGGGTGCAGCACGGAGATTGCGGGGGTCCCCAGCGGCGGGACCTCCACGATCAGACATCTTAGATGTCTAGAGGTGGAGTACCCCTTTAAACTTCTCCTTACTCATGAATACACTTCTGGCTTTGGCTAAAAAAACTGCAGGGGAAGGACTCCAAAAACATTGATTATGGCATCACAAAGGTTAAACAGCCAGGATCAGAAATTTCTCAAATCCCAGCCATTGTCATGGATTGGCTGTCAATCATAGGACCCCCTGTGTATGATTCCTGATGGTTTGGCCCACAATGACAGCACTGTAAATGTTCAAAACTGGACACTAAGTACTGGCTCCCAGCACCATGTATTTATGGCATGTGGCACCAAAGGGTTAAATAACTATAAACTATTTCCACTTTTGCTACAGATCATTTGTGGTATCCACGTGGCCAACTCTTCATAACACTACCATCCAACGTGAATTGTTTTACTGTTCTGTATTTATATTGCTCCTGGGGGTCCCGTCCTCCATGGGAGGAAATGAGGCCCATAAGCCATTGTCAATCAAAATCATCTGAATGGACGAACACCATCTCCACACTTCTGTATAGAACATTGCACTATTCTTTGATCTTACAATCGCAATGACAGGTTCATGTACAATAGGGACCAAACACAATTGACTAAGAGTGGACTATTTTTATCTGTACCATTTTTGTTTTGATTGGACTTTTTGATAAATTTTTTTATGGTATAAAAAGTGACCAAAAATACGTTTTTTTGGACTTTGGAACTTTTTTACGTGTACGCCATTGACCGAGCGGTTTAATTAACGATATATTTTATAGTTCGGACATTTACGCACGCGGTGATACCACATATGTTTATTTTTATTTACACTGTTTTATTTTTTTTTATGGGAAAAGCGGGGTGATTCAAACTTTTATTAGGGAAGGGGTTAAATGACCTTTATTAACACTTTTTTGTAACTTTTTTTTTTTGCAGTGTCATAGGTCCCATAGGGACCTATAACACTGCACACACTGATCTCCTATGCTGATCACTGGCGTGTATTAACACACCTGTGATCAGTGTTATCGGCGCTTGTCTGCTCCTGCCTGGATCTCAGGAACGGAGCAGTCATTCGTTGATCGGACACCGAGGAGGCAGGTAAGGGCCCTCCCGGTGTCCGGCAAGCAGTTCGGGATGCCGCGATTTCACCGCGGCGGTCCCGAACAGCCCGACTGAGCAGCCGGGTTACTTTCACTTTAGACGCGGCGGTCAGCTTTGATCGCCGCTTCTGAAGGGTTAATACAGGGCATCACCGCGATCGGTGATGTCCTGTATTAGTCGCGGGTCACGGCCGTTGATGGCCGCCAGGACCGACCCGATATGCCGCGGGGACACCGTGTGGCCCTGTGGTATATCGCGGGAGCCGGTGGAGGACGTACATATACGTCCTTCGTAGTTAAGGGGCTAGAAAGACCTAGAAAAAAGGAGAAGATATGATGATCATTTGCATTATAAGAATCCAAACGCTGGAACCGGTGTCGGAAGCTCGTGACATTATAGCCCCGCCCCCTCCTGATGTCATGCCCCGCCCCCTCAATGCAAGTCTATGGAAGGGGGTATGGCGGCTGTCACGCCCCCTCCCATAGACTTGCATTGAGGGGGGCAGGACGTGACGTCATGAGGGGGGCAAGACTATGACGTCACAATTACCCGGCGACGGCTCCAGTGTTCGGAACAGTTTGTTCCAAACACTGAGCAGCGGAGCACCCCTTTAAGACATGTCCAATTGGTGACTGTATGGTGCGTCCGTCATTGGCCAACAATGTAACATCCAGACAAAGCCCAGCAGAGCTCTAGGGAGAGCTGTCATGGGTAATGTGGATTTCATATTGTTGTTATACCTTATTAAAGGGGTACTTCTGTGAAAAACAATTTTTTTTTTAAATCAGCCGGTGCCAGAACATTAAACAGATTTGTAAATTACTTCTATTTAAAAATCTTAATACTTCCAGTACTTATCAGCTACTGTATGCTCCAGAGGAAGTTCTTTTCTTTTTTAATTTATTTTCTGTCTGACCACAGTGCTCTCTGCTGACACCTCTGTCTGTCTCAGGAACTGTCCAAAGCGGCACAGGTTTGCTATGGGGATTTGCTCCTGCTCTGGACAATTCCTGACATGGACAGAGGTGCCAGCAGAGAGCACTGTGGTCAGACAGAAAATAAATTCATAAATAAAAGAACTCCCTGTGGAGCAAATTGCAGCTGATAAGTACTGGAAGGATTAAGATTTTTACATAGAAGTCATTTACAAATCTAAAGAGGAAAAAAAATGTGCAAGTGCAGCTCACAATTATTATATATCACTAACCGAGATCAACACAGGGCATGCAACTATACCCCAGTTGCAAAAATATAAAATACAAACAAAAAATTTGCCCGGACCTTCAAGAATAGTGTAAATAGTTGTATAGATACATATAGATTTTTTTTTTCATTTACAAATCTGTTTAACTTTCTGGCACCAGTTTAAAAAAAATAAATAAATAAATAAAATTCACCGGAGTACCTCTTTAAGAAGTCATTGACCACAGGCAGCTTACTTCAAACCCACGATACAATAAGGCAGTACTGGGACAAGGCTATTTAGAAGTCAAGACTAGTCCTTGAATTATTGTCCTATTTCAGTTTTACTTTGAATAGTTTTGATGCATCTAAATATATATATATATATATATATATATATATATATATGTATTTTTCAGGAGGGTACAACCTTAAAATATATCTTTTAATAGAAACACCTTAAAAAGGGAACAATTCCCCACTCTGGAATTCAAACAAAGACGACAACAAGTAAGACCTAGTGATAATCAGGACCTACAGGTAGCTGGCAAAATAAAGTGCCATAAGATGAAATAAATGTATATATTGCACTTCCGGTCTGTAAGCCTGGGAGAATATGTAATGTAAATAACCCAGGCCTACAGACCGGAAGTGCAATATAGACCGTATTTTTCGCCGTATAAGACGCACTTTTTCTTCCCCAAAACTTGGGGGGGAAAGTTGGTGCGTCTTCTATGGCGAATACACATTAAAACCCTGTCCTATCAATGGCCGGGACCCGCGGCTAATACAGGACATCACCGATCGCGGTCATGCCCTGTATTAACCCTTCAGACGCGGCGATCAAAGCTGACCGCCGCGTCTGAAGCGAAAGTGACATTAATCCGGCTGCTCAGTTTTCACCACGGCGTCCCGAACAGCTTACAGGACACTGGGAGGGACCTTACCTGCCTCCTCGGTGTCCGATCGGCGAATGATTGCTCCTTGCCGGGATCCCCTGCATGGTCGGCGCTCTCCTTCGTCGTCATCACGTCGTCACGGACGCCGTCCCGTCATCCACTAGGAGCAGCGTGCGTAGTGATGTGATGGCGGCGACGGAGAGTGAGGATCAGACGGAGACACCCCGGGGACGCGGCTACAGCGATGGAGGGCGACATCCAGGGCAGCGGTGACGAGCGGTGACGGGTCCGGAGCGGTGGGGACACGTGAGTATTACCTCCCATGCAAGTGGTCTTCAACCTGCGGACCTCCAGATGTTGCAAAACTACAACTCCTGGCATGCCCGGACAGCCAACGGCTGTCCGGGCATGCCAGGAGTTGTAGTTTTGCAACATCTGAAGGTCCGCAGGTTGAAGGTCACTGTCCTATACTTTACATTGCATTTGGTTCAGAATCTTTTTTTTTTCTAGATTTTCCTCCTTTAAAATTGGGTGCGTCTTATATGCCGGAGCGTCTTATATGGCGAAAAATACGGTACATTTATTTCGTCTTATGGCACTTTATTTTGCCAGTTACCTGTAGGCCCTGATTATCACGAGGTCTTGCTTGTTGTCGTCTTGACTTTGTTTGAATTCCAGAGTTTCCTTTTTAATGTGTTTCTATTAAAATTTTATATTTTAAGGTTGTGCCCTCCTGTGAATATTTCTAATTGCATGGTAAAATATTTGTCTGTGAATAAAAATAAATAAATAAATAAGGCAACTTTGCAAATAGTTTTTATTAAAAATCTCCAACAATTTAGTGTCTGTAGCTTGTATGCACCTCTATATTTTTCCATGGTTACAGACTACAAACAAACCCTTTGTAGTCTGATTCATCAGTAATACTCTTTTCTATTTCCCCTATTTCTCTTTAACCCCTTAAGGACCCGGGCTTTTTCCGTTTTTTCATTTTCAATTTTTCCTCCTTACTTTTAAAAAATCATAACTCTTTAAAATTTTCACCTACAATTCTATATGATGGATTATTTTTTGCTTCACTAATTCTACTTTGTAATGACATTAGTAATTTTATCCAAAAATTTACGGTGAAACGGGAAAAAAAATCAATGTGCGACAAAATTGATGAAAAAACACTATTTTGTAAGTTTTGAGGGCTTCCGTTTTAATGCAGTACATTTTTCGGCAAAAATGATACCTTATCTTTATTCTGTAGGTCCATACGGTTAAAATGATACCCTACTTGTATAGGTTTGATTTTGTATCACTTCAGAAAAAAATCATAAATACATGCAGGAAAATGTATACGTTTAAAATGGTCATCTTCTGACCCCTATAACTTTTTAATTTTTCTCTGTTCAGGGCGCTATGAGGACTCATTTTTTGCGCCGTGATCTGAAGTTTTTAACGGTACTACTTTTGTTCTGATCAGACTTTTTGATCACTTTTTATTTTTTTATTTTTTTGCGCATATGCCATTGAACGTGCGGTTTAAAAAGCAGTATATTTTTATAATTCAGACATTTCTGCACGGGGCAATACCACATATGTTTATTATTATTTACATAATGTTTTTTTTATTCTTGGAAATGCCGGGTGATTCAAACTTTAATTAGGGCAAGGGATAATTGAAAGGGTTAATGATTTTTTTACACTTTTCTTAGGCAATATTATAGCTCCTATAGGGGGCTATAACATTGCGTTAACTGATCTTTTAGACTGATTGATCCATCTCCATAGGAATGGATCAATCAGTGTTTTCGGCGATTGAATTCTCAAGCCTGGATCTCAGGCTTGAAGCATTCATTCGGCGATCAGACAGCGCAGGAGAAGGTAAGAAGACCTCCTCCTATGCTACAGCTGTTCGGGATGCCGCGATTATACCGCGGCGATCCCGAACAGCTCCCTGAGCTAGCCGGGCACTTTTATTTTGCGTGGCTCAGCTTTGAGCGCGCGGCTAAAGGGTTAATAGCATGCGGCACCGCGATCAGTGCCGAGCGCTATTAGAGGCGGGTCTCGGCTTCACTATGGCGCCGGGCCCGCCGCGAATATGATGCGGGGTCACCATACGTCCTGGGTCCTTAAGAGGTTAACCTACATTATGTTCTTTTAATATTGATGTCGACATGGTCTGAACACATCCATGGTTCTATCAACCGTTGACTTTTACCCAACCACATCCATGAGAACCTCTAATAACAATGTCAAGTTTTCTCCCAATATTTGGCTTTTCATTTGTAATATATTTTCCATGTTGTGTCCCTGAAAGTACAATCACCGTATTTATCTTCTTCCATTAACAGACTTCATTGTATTTCGCAATGACAGAAAGTCCATTTGTTTGCCAATTTCTGTGTTTTATAGCATAAATAATTAGTTTTGTTTACAAAATCTTCGCAAGTAAAGAATATATTTAGTACGTTCTGAGACAGCGCCAAGATCAGTCCATCCGCACGGATCCAGATAAAATAGGACGAAGGGCAAGCAGCAAGGGATTGTGGGTAGAGACATGTAAATGATTACCATGTAAGTGGTTGAATCTCTCTAAAGGCTTATTATACCATCGAAACCATCATAACATAGATACTGATCTGAAATTCTGGTGCGGAGGTCGCGATGAAGCAAAAAAGGCAACAATAACAATGTGAGTAATTGTAAACACGTGTGGGATGAGTTCTTTACTCCAAGACTGTCACATGCTTCATTTAAGATCTCTTCATTATTGTCTGTAACATCCCTGATCTGTGAAAACATAACCCAAGGGACATTTGTACTATGGAGTACTATTATGTCAAGATGTTGGGAAAGGAGTATGCAGCAGGCTTAGGTGCTTAGCTTTGACCGACGGTGGCGGTTGCTGGCTATTTACTAAAGTTAAAGGGGGTACTCCGTTGCTCCGCGTTTGGAACAAACTGTTCCGAACTGGAGCCGCGCCGGGAGCTCGTGATGCTATAGCCCCACCCCCACATGATGTCATGCCCCCTCAATGCAAGTCTATGGGATGGGGCGTGACATATATATATACCGTATTTTTCGTTGTATAAGACGCACTTTTTCTTCCCCAAAACATGGGGGGGAAGAGTTGGTGCGTCTTCTATGGCGAATACACATTAAAACCCTGTCCTATCAACGGCCGGGACCCGTGGCTAATACAGGACATCACCGATCGCGGTGATGCCCTGTATTAACCCTTTAGACGCGGCGATCAAAGCTGACCGCCGCGTCTGAAGCAAAAGTGACACTAACCCGGCTGCTCAGTTTTCACCGCGGCGTCCCGAACAGCTTACAGGACACTAAGAGGGTCCTTACCTGCCTCCTCGGTGTCCGATCGGCGAATGATTGCTCCTTGCATGGCCGGCACTCTCCTTCGTCGTCATCACGTCGTCGCGGACGCCGTCCCGTCATCCACTAGGAGCAGCGTGCGTAGCGATGTGATGGCGGCGACGGAGAGCGAGGATCAGAGACGTTCCGGTGCGACGGGGGACACCCCAGGGACGCGGCTACAGCGATGGAGGGCGACATCCAGGGCAGTGGTGATGAGCGGTGACGGGTCCGGAGCGGCGGGGCCACGGGAGTATTACCTCCTATGCCAGTGGTCTTCAACCTGCGGACCTCCCTCCCATAAACTTGCATTGAGGGGGCGTGATGTCATGAGGGGCGGGGCTATGACATCACAAGCTTCCAGTGCCCGCTCCAGCGTTCGGAACAGATTGTTGAGCAGCGGAGTACCCCTTTAATGTCACATCTGGGCTAGGGAGGAGTGCAGACTGACACTTGCCCAAACCCCTGTCTCTACCTACTAGGAGGATCTGCCCCAAAATGGCAGTCACCAACTGGACGACGGTCCCTACACTGGACTACGTGCAAGGGCATCAGATTAATCAGAATAGTCAGACAATCCAGGTTAGCAACAAACAAGCAGTTTAGTTTTTGTTTCTAGTGTGTATAAAGTTCTAGTGAATCATGATCGGTTTAGTATCTTGACGCGTGTTCAGACCTTTTGGTCTTTGTGCATTTTTGTATCTATACTTGTTATCCAGTATTTACATATCCTTGATCTATATTTCCATTTAATCTTGCTTTGGTTCTTGTTCTGTTGTCTGTACGCTATATACCTGCTGCTTTGTTACCCTGATATCTGTTTTTATACTACTTTGCATTCCTGTCGTTATTTAGTATTCTGGTTCCCTGTAAGTTGGTTATAGTTTTTTAACCTCTTGTATCCTGACTTGTCCTTGACCTTGTACTGTTCTGTTTATTGCTTTGACCATGATGCCCCTGCCCCTTAATTAGTGCATGGACTGTCTCTAAATTGTAGAGCCACAGGTCAGGGTGGCTAGGGTATAGGCAGGGAAATGGGTTCTGGGGAGGCTCATGGCTCACTCTTCCATGCCCTATGTGACACATTCATGACATCCCACCTCCGGGAGATGTGATTTCCATTGCCAAACCTAATGAGCCTGGCACCACCACCTCCTAATTGCCTGGCTGGTTATGTAACTCATGAGAGACAATGGGACAGAGACAGTGCTGGAGTCGTGGCAAGGCGAGGCGTGCATGTAACGGTGAACACCCAGAGTTAGCAGCTGGAATCAAAGATAACTCTTGGCTATTGAATAGCCATTCCAGCATCTGAATGGTTAGAGGGGGCCCTGTGCACCACACAAAAATCCCCCAGTGACATGATCAAGGGGTACCATTAAGTTGCCATGCAAGCCAGGGCTTCTGGAAGACTTCCAGGTCTCCCATGATTGTGCTCCTATTACACCCCAAAAATTCCTTATATTCACAATTTTAAAGCATTCACTTTTTCCTGTTTTTTTCAAATAAAAACATGTAAACTACAAAATATATATGTGGAAATGTCCAAACTATTAAAATGTAAAGTTGTATATCATGCACGGTGAAGAAACAACAAAAAAAACATTGCCACAATTGCAGTTTTTTGGTCACATCACCTACCAAAAAAAAGAAAAAGTCATATGTACCCCAAAATGGTATCAATAAAAAACTGCAGCTTAAGGGCTGATTTACATTAACAGTATGCTCTGCTAAAGGTAGCTTTGTCGCTCCTGTGAAATACCGCACACCCACAACCCCTTTTCACGTCAATGGGACCCGTCAGGACCGGGCAGTGTCAGCTGTGCTCCGATCCGTCCTGGGTCGGATCACCACAAAAAAATAAAATAAATAAGAGCTGAATGGACTTTGTTTTTTAAACGTAGTAATACACTAAAAATATTATATAAATTTGGTATTCCGGTAATTGTACTGACTCACAAAATAAAGGAAAGGAAATACATGTAATATAATGTCAGAAAACATAATGAAACCCTAATAATTTATTGTTATTATAATTTTTTGCAATATATTATATGGTAAAATAAAGGGTGCTATTATAAGAGAATGTACAAACACAGTAAAAAATATACATCTGTACATATATTTATTTATTTCAATGCACACAGAGAAAAAATAAGGCCGCACTCACCACCATAGTCCATCAGCGTTTTATTTGAATGTCCATCCATGGGGGTACATACAACGAGTGCTTCAGACATGAGTGAGCGACATGTGCTATTAGCGTGAAACGTGTTGCTCGCTCATGTCTGAAGCACTTGTTGTATGTACCCCCATGGATGGACATTCAAATAAAGCACTGATGGTATGTGCATCGTCATGTTTGGAGTATTCCTACTGCAGCCTTTAGCACCTCCACATAGGTCTTACTTTATCGTGCCTACCATGATCCATTATCTTTACACTGAGTTTTGACATGGAAGAAATAATGTAGTGCCAGTTCAGAATTAATTCATTATTTATTTATTTGCAATATATTATATGGTAAAAAAAGAAGGGTTTTTAATAGAACACAATAAAAAATACATCTGTAAATGTATGTATTTATTTATTTGCAATATATTATATACGAAAATAAAGGGTGCTATTGTAAGAGAATGAGCAAACACAGCAAAAATAAAAAAAAGAGATACATCTGTAAATGTATTTTTTGGAAATGTATAATATGGTAAAATAAAGAGTGCTATTATAAGAGAATGTGCAAACACTGTAAAAAAAACATCTGTAAATTTATGTATGTATTTATTTGCAATATATTATATGGTAAAATAAAAGATGCTATTATAAGAGAATGTGCAAACACAGTAAAAAAAACATCTGCAAATATATTTATTTTTTTGGGCAAGTTATTATATGGTAAAATAAAGGGTGCTATTATAAGGGAATTTGCAAACACAGTACGAAATACTTCTGTAAATGTATTTATTTTTTTGTAAAATACTATTTGCAGGAGACCGGTGGTGAGAGCCGGTTGGTGATGGGGTCTTTTAATATCAAACAGATGTATTAGCAGATGAATGGCATAGCCTTCTAATGAAGTGGTTGCTGCAAATGCTATGAAGGATTGGTATAAGGCTATCCTTCATATAAGATAGGGATAGACATAAGGCTATCCTTCATATAAGACAGAGATAGGTATAAGGCTATCCTTCATATAAGATAGAGATAGGTATAAGGTTATCCTTCATATAAGATAGAGATAGGTATAAGGCTATCCTACAGATAAGATAGAGATAGGTATAAGGCTATCCTTTATATAAGATAGAGATAGGTATAAGGCTACCCTTTATATAAGATAGAGATGGGTATAAGGCTATCTTTCATATAAGATAGAGATCGGCCTAAGGCTATCCATCATATAAGATAGTGATACGTATAAGGCTATCCTTTATATAAGATAGAGATAGGTATAAGGCTATCCTTCATATAAAATAGGGATAGGTATAAGGCTATCCTTCATATAAGATAGGGATAGGTATAAGGCTATCTTTCATATAAGATAGGGATACGTATAAGGCTATCCTTCATATAAGAAAGAGATAGGTATAAGGCTATCCTTCATATAAGATAGGGATAGGTAAACAGCTATACTTCATATAAGATAGAGATAGGCATAAGGCTATCCTTCATATAAGAAAGAGATAGGCATAAGGCTATCCTTCATATAAGATAGAGATAGGTATACGGTTATCCATCATATAAGATAGAGCTAGATATAAGACTATCCTTCATATAAGATAGGGATAGGCATAAGGCTATCCTTCATATAAGATAGAGATAGGTATAAGGCTATTGTCACGATTCGGCTTGCTGGTTGTGGATCCTCTGTGTCAGCGAGGGATTGGCGTGGACCGTGCCAGTGGACCGGTTCTAAGATGCTACAGGTATTCACCAGAGCCCGCCGCAAAGCGGGATGGTCTTGCTGCGGCGGTAGCAACCAGGTCGTATCCACTGGCAACTGCTCAACTTTGCTGACTGCTGAGAAGGCGTGGGACAAAAGGACTAGGCAGAGACAAGGTCAGACGTAGCAGAAGGTCGGGGCAGGCGGCAAGGTTCGTAGTCAATATGGATAGCAGAAGATCTGGAAACACAGGCTTTGGACAACACTAAACGCTTTCACTGGCACAAGGCAACAAGATCCGGCAAGGGAGTGCAGGGGAAGTGAGGTAATATAACCAGGGAGCAGGTGGAAGCTAATTAGGCTGATTGGGCCAGGCACCAATCATTGGTGCACCGGCCCTTTAAATCTTAGAGAGCTGGCGTGCGCGCGCCCTAAGGAGCGGAGCCGCGCACGCCAGGACATGACAGCCGGGGGCCGGGACAGGTAAGTGACTTGGGATGCGATTCGCGAGCGGACGCGTCCCGCTATGCGAATCGCATCCCCGCCGGCAATGTCAGTGCAGTGTCAGTGCAGTGCTCTCGGTCAGCGGGTCTGACCGGGGCGCTGCAGAGAGAGGAACGCCGCGAGCGCTCCGGGGAGGAGCAGGGAACCGGAGCGCTCGGCGTAACAGCTATCCTTCATTTAAGATAGGGCCAGGGACTATTCATAGTATTCAGGATATTGGGCAGACTAGGTGGGGTGAATTCTTGATCTCTGACAACACATTCTATGTTTCTTTGGTCATCAGAATATCAGGATTTATATATACATTGGTCCGTCAAGACACAATGGCTTCAGGTGACCATATTTTCAAGATACAATGATAGGAAGTTCTGACCCGTGTCATCTGCAAGATCCAACTAATCAGATTTTGCATTTCGCTGTAGCGAGTAGCAGTTTTGGTACATAGCGCTAACAACCTCTTATCTAGTTGTATAAAAATGGCTGGATAGCTTTATCACCTATACAGTCTTTCTGCTTATACCATTGTAGTTTTTCTTTTTTACAGAATTCTATGTGTGCACTATACCCTGTAGATTTTTTTTTTACAAGCAGTGCAGGAGTATGGTGGATTACATAACTCATCTGCATAAGGTTCCTTACTATGGATTTATCCTCCGCATGGTGCCCGTCCATAAAACAGAAAAGATTGAAGATTACATCTCACACCTTGTTCACAACATTGTATAACATCTAAGCTTGAACTTTCCATTATATCCGCAATGCATCTGTTCTGAATTATATAAAACATGTGGAGGTGATCACCATCATGAGAAATATAAAGGAGGCTTTTGTTATATCAGACTCTACATCAATGGGACCATATCCAGATAGTTGTGCAGCCAATTGAATGGAGCATAGAAGGGGACAGGGTCTGTTAGATGGTGGGTGCAGTAATACCACAGCTTGTCCACTTCAGGTTGGCTCAAAGGCACAAGTTTCTCGTATGCTTTGTGGTTTGGGGCAGTGATAAGGTGGTATAATGTACCCCAAGGCCCAACCTCCGCAGTATCCAATTGGGTGGTTTACTTGATATTAGGTGTGGAGACAGACAAAGGAATAGATCAAAAAAAGGCACAGTTCTATGCCAAACAGATTTGAGGTAAATGTTACGATATAAGAAGGAACAGTCTGAATGGAGCAGGATAGCGCCCATAAGGAAACATGAGGTAATATTTTACCTCTTAGCTCCATTCAAGCCCTTTCTTAGCAACAAACCAGCCCTTTTCTTCTTCACTGAAGGTTGCACACTGGTTCCAGTCAATCCCTTGTAAAGTAACTCAAAATCCAAGCAACAGTTTTAGTATAGAGCTCAGACAACCTTTTATCCCAATGTATAAAAAGAGATTTGTACAAAATAATCATACTCACTGATGCTGAGCAGCAGTGCCTACTGTGGGGTGCAGGTCCTTTAGTAGTTTGGTAATATGGCAGCCACAAAAGTCTCTAGAGCCAGCCTGAAGCCCTAGTAGGTACTAGATATGCTATGGGGTTGCTGTACAACTTACTCCCAAAGTCTCTTCTCTCAGTATCTGTATATGGATGAGGTCACAAAACATAATAAATGACTCTGGTCCTCTTCACTACACTTATAGTGAACTGAGTTAGATTTACTCTCTCCTCGCCCACATGTGAAGATTGCAATACAATACCCACCCCCCTGTCTTGGACGTTATACAGAAGAATCTCCCAATAGCGGACACATACGGGGAAAAAAGTGCTATTGGAAGGTGTCCAAAAAGGGAAAAAAGGCTCAAAAATCTTTCTAAATAATAGAATACAATATTATAAAGAAATAATTTTGCACTATAATAAGGCTTTTAAAAAAACAAAAACTCAAAATGTAACCAACTATTTAGGAAAAGTCATGATTTTTTATTCTTGCACCTTCCTTTTCTCTTTCTTGAATGAGATGTCACTTGTGAGGAAGTGGATAACCGAGTTAACCAATCGATGACGGCAGATGGGTTGCTGGTCAAGACATGACCGCTAGCTGATACCGGGAGCTCAGGCCTCTCGCTGCGACTCCTGCTGCCACTCGCCCCTAGTCTGCTGCGACCTTTGCATGCTTCTGATGAATTTAGGCCTCTGCCATTCCTCTGTGCACGTCCTGGCACTTCTCTGCCTGACATACTTAGTGTGTATATGAGGGGAGGACAATTCGCTCCACTACATTCAAAACAGTATTTGTCTAGAAAAGCAGCAGGTGTGTACTTTTGGCTGGCCTTTCACTGTAACTAGGTCCTTATAACTATAACAGGAACAAAATAGTACATCACGTAGATGTTCGTACCTGGTATGCACTTATGAGGGGAGTACAATACGCTCCACTACACTCAAAACAGCATTTGTCTAGACCAGCAGCAGGTATGTACTTTTGGCTGGCCTTTCACAGTAACTAGGCCCTTAGGACCATAACAGGAACAAAATGGTACACCACGCAGATGTACGTACGTGGTCTGCACTTGTGAGGGGAGTACAATATGCTCCACTACACTTAAAACAGTATTTGTCTAGAACAGCAGCAGGTGTGTACTTTTGGCTGGCCTTTCACAGTAACTAGGCCCTTAGGACTATAACAGGAACAAAATGGTACACCACGTAGATGTACATACGTGGTCTGCACTTATGAGGGGAGTACAACATGCTCCACTACACTTAAAACAGTATTTGTCTAGAGCAGCAGCAGGTGTGTACTTTTGGCTGGCCTTTCACAGTTACTAGGCCCTTAAGACTTTAACAGGAACAAAATCGTACACCAATGTACGCACAGGTTACATTTAATAGAGGACAATACGCAACCCGTATTAGGCACTAATAGCAGGTGATTATGGCTTTTAGTGCTCTGCTCACCCTAACTGGCTGGCTACTATTAGCTTTTCAGTTGTTGTACACACCAGTGCTGCAGCACACAGTCACTGTGTACTACACCCAAAATTGCACTCTCTCTCTCAATCTCTCTCCCTTCCCTATCAGTGCTCCTAGGCTAGGTTTTTTTTTAGGTAAAAATGCTTTTCTGTGCAACAAACTGCTATCTGTCCCTCTCTCTCTCTCTCTGCAATAAAACGCTGAAGTGACTGGCCGCAAGCTGGTTGCCGATTATATAGGGGCTGTGACCTCACAGGGGTGGATAGCTGCTGCTGCATGTAATTCAGGGTCATCCCGCCTACCTGGCTTGCCGCCTTCCCAGAGTTCCTTGGCCCATGTCCTGACATGTGGAGCCGCCATCTTAGATGCCCTGGAGCCTGGACAGCACTAAATGGAGTTTAAGGAAGCGATTTGTGTGATCGAATCGCGGCGATATTCGGATTTGTTGTGTAGCGAACTTTTCCTGAAATGCATAACGAATTTGGATTTGTCAGACTCGATTCGCTGATCCCTATTCTTGACCATTACTTGGATGTAATTTAATGTTATTGACATTATAATTTAATTATAAGGTTTTATTTTTCTTATTTTTGTTACTCCATGTCCTGCCTGTAAGGCAACTGTTTGAACCTGACCTATATTTACATGGACTCTGTGTGTTCTCAGCATTTCATTCTGGCCTTCTTCCCATCCTTCTTCCCATACTGAAAGGTCTACTAACCAGATAAAAAGACGCCCCCTCTATTTTTACCTCTGTAGCTCCAAACCTCTGGATTTCATTAGACTCTTAAGACCTCAGAGATCTGTGATAGGCTTGCGGTTCTCTAAAAAATGCATATTATGGAAATTCTAGTTCCATTTTCCCTCGAGCTTGTTCTCGCATAAACATCAATGCATACCTTACTCCATCCAAGGATCAACTCAACTCCACCGTGCCATTGTGACCACAGCCCCATCTGTATAGAGTTTGAGTTTTTCCCAGTTCTTTCGATTCCTCTTTCAAAAAGGTTCTAGTAAAGTTATATGTATCCCATGAAATTCTGCATGTGTGTTGACATGGGTTCTGGGTTAGGGAAAATAGGTTATAATGTCCACAGGAGAAGAGATTATCCCATTTATATTGGCCAACTTCTTATTTCTGGGTGAATCGGCATAATCTGTAATGGTATCCATGTGCTGACTCTATTTGGGGAATGAAGAATCGGGCACGTTGAATTTCAAGATCTGAAGCTAGAGGTGTTTTTTCTTAATTCCCTTTTCCATTTGAAAACACATGTACGCGTGGCCAAACTGAACATGCATGTGTACAGGGAGGACGAGAGGAATAGCTAAACAGACTGACCACCTTAACAAGAACCTGTCACCATGAAAATGTGAGTCCACCATAGAGCAGGTAAAGCAGATTGATATGTATATATATATATATATTCTTGTGTGAAAGGATCTACAATAATTTGTATTCTCTTCATGTCAACCACTGCTTATTCAGGTCTTAGGAGTCCAGTGGGCGGTCCTGATTATTGATGGACAGTTTTTTTGTATGCGCACTGATACAGAGGTAGCTGTGAATCACAGAGTAGGACAGCACACTGGGTGGAGCAAAGATTGTACATATATATATATATATATATATATATATGTACAGTGACCCCCCCCCCCCCCGACCTATGATGGCCCCAACATACGATCAGAGGCCATCGCATGTTGAAGGCAGCATCAACATACGATGCTTTTGTATGTCGGGGCCATCATATAAACGGCTATCCGGCAGCGCAGACTGCTTCAGCTGCCCCCGGATAGCCATTTAAGGTGCCCCGTGTGGTCCACTGACCATCACTTACCTGTCCTCGGGGCTCCGGCGCGTCCTCTTCGGGATCCCCTGCATTGTCGGCGCTCTTTATCGTCGTCATCTCGTTGCTGCGCACGGCGTCCCCTCATCCAATAGGAGCGGCGTGCGTAACGACGTGATGGCGGCGACGGAGAGCGAGGATGCCGGGGAAACAGAGGCCTTGCCGGAGCGTCGGGGACACCCAGGGGACGCAGCGACAGCGATGGAGGGCGACATCCAGGGCAGCGGTGACGAGCGGTGATTGTCCGGAGCGGCGGGGACACGTGAGTATAACCTCCAATACCAGTGGTCTTCAACCTGCGGACCTCCAGATGTTGCAAGACTACAACTCCCAGCATGCTCGGACAGCCATTGGCTGTCCGGGCATGCTGGGTGTTGTAGTTTTGCAACATCTGGAGGTCCACAGGTTGTAGACCACTGTCCTATACTTTCCAATGCACGGATCCCTCAACATACGATGGTTTCAACAAACGATGGTCCATTTGGAACGGATTACCATCGTATGTTGAGGGACCACTGTATATATATATATATATATATATATATATATCAATGTGCTCATCTCGTCTTGCTGTATGGCCTGCTGCAGATAGATAGCACAGTATTTTGAGAGATTCCCTTTGGGTTGATATGTGACGTATATTCTGCACTATAAAGTGGACCTCTCAGCACGAATGCACCATGCGACATTCCGTCCCCTGGTGCTTTAGTGCTGGCAGGTCCACTTTGTGCAGAAAATCTGCAGAGTATACATCACAAGTCAACCCAAAGGGAATCTCTCACCGTAAAAATACTGGGCAATCTATCCGCATGGCAAGAGCCCAGGTAAGTGCAGCCCATATTATCTGTATCTAGTATCTGTCAGTCAAAAGGGGCATTAATAAAAAGACATCTGGGCTCTTCCTTTTGAGCCTCATTTGCATAATAACAAAAAAGCTTATATACCTGGTAGCCAGAAATCTTTCTGAAGCTCTAAAACAGCAGATTTTAAATGGCGACTCTCATTAAAACTAATTTTTGCTATTGCACTCCTTATGGTAAATAAAAAAGATTTCTAATATACTTTGGTAAAAAAAAAAGAAAGAAAATTAAGTTTTCTATGTTTTATTTGTGCTTAAAAAAGCTCAAGAGCACATTTTCCCCCATCTTATACACAGACTTTGGGCTGAAGCCCAAACACAGGAAGTGCAGCCTGGAGTGCTGAGGGGGTGTGTTCAACCAACAGCATATGGCAGTTAAAGGAGAACTCCTGAATATAAAAATTGTCCCCCGTACTGCCGGCAGTAAAAAATATAAAGATGTACATACCTTACTCTGCTCCCCCTGGGGCCGCCGGTAAACGGCTCCGGTCTCCGCCGCGATCCTCTTCCTGGTTGCCGGTGGTCGGATGAATCATACTGCGCTCAGCCAATCACCAGCCGCTGCGAAGTCCGACTCGGCTGGCGATAAGCTAAGCGGCAGTGTGAGAACGCTTCAGGACTAGTGTTGCTCACGAATATTCGCAATTCGAATATTATTCGCGAATATCGCATATTCGCGAATTCGCGAATTTCGCGAATATAGCGCTATATATTCGTAATTACGAATATTCTTTTTTTTTTTTTTTTTTTTTTCACAGTACACATCACAGTGATCACCCCTCTCTGCTTCCAGCTTATGTGGTGTAAAGAAGGCTCTAATACTACTGTGTGAGACTGGCGCGCGAAAATTCGCATATGCGAAAATTAGTATATGCTAATTTTCGTATATGCGAATTTTCGCATATGCGAAAATAAAACTACTATAACGAATATGCGAATATTCGCGAATATATGACGAATATTCGTCCATATATTCGCGAATATTCGCGATTTCGAATATGGCCTATGCTGCTCAACACTATTCAGGACACAAAATTCTTCACTACACCGGCACCTGTTGCCGGAGCCGAAAATGTCACACTGCCGCTCAGCCTATCACCGGCCGAGTCGGACTTTGCTGCGGCTGGAGATTGGCGCAGTAAGACTCTCCGACCACTGGCAACCAGGAAGACCGTGGATCACGGCGGAGACCAGAGCCGGTTACCGGAGCCCCCGGGGAAGTGGAGGAAGGTATGTACATCTTTATTTTTTTTTTACTGTCGGCAGTATGGTGGACAATTTTTATATTCCGGAGTTCTCCTTTAAGTGTGAGAGGAGCTAAGATTGGATGAGGCTGGACACACCCCTCCTCAGCACTCCAGGCTGCACTTCCTGTGTTTGGGCTTTGGTCCAAAGTCTGGAGTGCAATAGCAAAAATTAGTTTTAATGAGAGTGCCTGTTTAAATATAGTGATTTTTATTTTTTTCAAATATTAACATAAAACAGTCTAAACTCACAGCAGTAAATCTTCACCAAAATCTTCAATATTTAGTACAGCTTTTCGGCTCAGATTTACCGTCTGAGATGCTGTGGATTTTTGGCTGTAGAGAAAGTGTAGCATTTTTGTCTTGCATGTTTGTACCCTTAATATCAACCTTTTCACAATCCCAATCAGAGCCGTTCAGGTTGGAATCACTCCGGCCTTTCACTTGTTGCCATTTGTAAGTCCTAGAGACAGGACGTTCCTCTTACCAACCAATTATAATCAGCATTCCGCCTATTCCTCCGACACAAGAGCCTACGCGCTCTATAGAAACCTAATACAACCAGTGACTAAACATTGATATTTCACATTTATACTCATGGTCAACAATCCACGTCCATGATCCACCTGGCGTTTGCAAAAATTGCTGTAATTTGTGTTTTCTTTTTTAATTTCCCAATCCTGACAGATGTCCAATGTAGGCATCAGCAGTGGGTATGAGACGTAGGAGAGGGGTGAAGAATGGAGTCTGACCACATTTTTAGATATAGCAATATACATAGAGCACAGTAACATGCATAAAGCACCAGTTACAGCTGGATTACAATTCGAATTATATAGAATTATATAGAAAATAAACCAGGATTTACATTAATCATCATAATTCTTCTATATACTTGATAAAATATTTTTGATCTCCTGTGGTCTTTGTAATGACTGTAGAAATCATAGTATCATGTATTGGTTCATTGGCTGCCATACTCACTACAAGATAGCCTTGCTGTACTGCTCCTCCATCTATCTATCTATCTATCTATCTAGAACACACAAAAGAGGTTCCGCAGCATTTCAGTTGAATAAACGTGTTTTTATTGACCCAATGTCACATGCAACGTTTCAACAGCATCACGCTGTCTTTCTCAAGCATAAGTGGGTGGTTACAAATGGCACAATATATGCAGTGAACAATCAACTCCAATAAAAAATCCAATAAACAATCATATGTAAAAAACATCATCAAGTGTATATCAAAATTAGGTACATGAATAAACAAATAATCTACAATGTGATTATAATCATATATAAAAATATTGTGTACAGTGGCATACACCTATAATCATAAAATTACACCAAAGTGATTAAGTGCTTTAGCTGTGAAATTAAAAACCTTAATTAAAAACATTGATGGCGAGTGGGCGTGAGGCACGTACCGGTATCTGTCATGGCGCTCCCAAACACCGGGAGCCGGAGCGCAGGGAACTATGTGTTCTTCCTGGTTCCGGCAATACAACGAATCACATGATCAGTCATGTGATCGCATCCTCCTCCGTGTGCTTGCGCGCTCGGCTATGGAGTGTCAAGCCGGCATATTGGATAAGGGCAAGATATATTTGTATCTTAAGTGTATGACCGTAAGGTAAATAGTTGAGATAACATTATAATGTGATCCATATATAGTGGTTATGTGTATGGGGATTAATATTGTGGGAATAAAGTCTAGTGAACAGCGTGAATGAATTACAGTAACCATAAAAAAAACGCATGTGAAAAAAACAAAAAACGTGTCATGTGAATCGTGACAAAAATCTAATGTGTGAAGACAATATGCTCCCAACAGAAAAAGAGGTGAAAAAGAGAAAAGAAAGAGGGAGGGGAAGAGGGGGAAGAGGAGAAGGGAAGAGAGATGGGAAGGGGGAAAGAAGGGGGGAAAGAAAAGGGGAAGAAAAAGAAGGAAAGAGAAAAAGAAAAGAAAAGAAAAAGAAGAAAAGAGAGAGAGAGAGAGCAACTCTTTAATGTAAATAAAAACATGCATGTGTAGGTGTAGTTTGAAAAAACATTTCAATTTTTTTTTATAGAGATGAAAAGTTAGAAAAAGGAGGGGAGAAAAATTACTCCAAAAATTATGAGTATGTGGCAAAAATATGAAAAAATTATTTGGAATCAATATTGGTCTATAACTGTTTTATTTAATTACCCTATTATTCAACATCATGTTATTCAAATCGCAGCATATAAGAAAACAAAATCCAATATAAATTTATGATACTTGTTGTTCACCCCACTCGTCATCATGCATCTTCATTTCTGCAAGAGAAAGGAAATTATTTTAGACTTTATATATATATATACAATCGTGCATATCTATGTAATCACCATTCTCCACTAAGCATATACAGAGAAGTAGAATGACCGTATTTTTTATGGTACAAAAGAAAACAAGTCATAGTCAGTAAAATAAATAGTAACATAAATCCCTAAAAAGTTACGTTACGTTACATGTTGTATTTTTAATCAGGCTCTATAGATTGAGGGAGTCAATGTGAAATCCACGTTGAGTCCAGCTGGGCGCAAAGTGCCCAGCTCGTGGATCCAGAATAACTCCCTCTTTTTTAATACACTCACCCTGTCCCCGCCACGTTTAGATGGCGGAACATGATCTATCAAAGTGAACTTCAGATCATTTTCTGTATGGCCCATTTCTGCAAAATGTTTAGACACAGGCAGATCCATACGGGCTTTCCGTATAGAGTACCTATGCTGGTTTAAACGGGTACGAAAGTCGTTTCGCCTACATACAATTTCTGGCAGGGGCACATCAAAACGTATATAACAAAGCTAGATGTACATGTCAAGTAAAATTTTATGTTATAATCCCTGCCAGATTGTGGGTGACGAAATGTTGCTCCTTTAACCATTCGTGCACAACTGATGCACGACCTACACGGGAAAGAACCCTTTTTGTTTACCGTCACGTCTTCCCGTGTTGAGGGAGACATCTGTCTTGACTAGTTTGTTGCGTAGACTAGGAGGTCTATGATACGACATGAGTGGCGGCTGTTGGAACTCCAAAATTTCAGGAAAACATTCTCTCATCATAAGTTTTGAATAATTTTGAATAATGTCAATGACCACATTAAGTTTACGCTCACATTTTCAACAACGAATGTACAGTTTCTTGACAGCTCTGTGATGATTGTAGACCATGAACTAATCACAGATTTATTTGCCAAGCCAACAGATAGCAATGCTGTCCAAAGGTTTGACAGTAACCATCCTCGCCCAATGATCAGAGCACTTCCTACCAGTCAGATGATGCGGGCACGCCGCATCATAGGACAGGAAGAAAAATTGGAACTGGCTTTACAAAAGATAATTACTAACTTTACAAAAAGAGGAAACCCCCCAAATTTGCTTAATCACAGCAGGGACAAAGTTATGGGCATGGACAGACATGACTTGAGACAAAAAAAGAAATGATCTAAACCACCACGAATAGCTTTCATCTCAACTTATAACAATAAATCTAATGCTATCGCTAAGACCATACATAGACACTGGTTTATGATGAGAGAATGTTTTCCTGAAATTTTGGAGTTTCAACAGCCGCCACTCATGTCGTATTGTAGAGCTCCTAGTCTACGCGACAAACTAGTCAAGACAGATGTCTCCCTCAACACGGGAGGACGTACAACTTTTCTGACGGTAAACAAAAAGGGTTCTTTCCCGTGTAGGTCGTGCATCAGTTGTGCACGAATGATTAAAGGAGCAACATTTCGTCACCCACAATCTGGCAGGGATTATAACATAAAATTTTACTTGACATGTACATCTAGCTTTGTTATATACGTAGATGTATAGGTACTCCATACGGAAAGTCTGTATGGATCTGCCTGTGTCTAAACATTTTGCAGAAATGGGCCATACAAAAAATGATCTGAAGTTCACTTTGATAGATCATGTTCTGCCATCTAAACGTGGCAGGGACAGGGTGAGTGTATTAAAAAAGAGGGAGTTATTCTGGATCCACGAGCTGGGCACTTTGCGCCCAGCTGGACTCAACGTGGATTTCACAGTGACTCCCTCAATCTATAGAGCCTGATTAAAAATACAACATGTAAAACGTAACTTTTCAGGGATTTAGTTTACTATTTCTTTTACTAACTATGACTTGTCTTCTTTTGTACCGTAAAAAATACGGTCATTCTACTCCTCTGTATATGCTTAGTGGAGAATGGTGATTACATAGATATGCACGATTGTATATATATATAAAGTCTAAAATAATTTCCTTTCTCTTGCAGAAATGAAGATGCATGATGACGAATGGGGTGAACAACATGTACCATAAATATATATTGGATTTTGTTTTCTTATATGCTGCGATTTGAATAACAAGATGTTGAATAATAGGGTAATTAAATAAAACAGTTATAGATCAATATTGATTCCAAATAATTTTTTTCATATTTTTGCCACATACTCATAATTTTTGGAGTAATTTTTCTGTTGGGAACATATTGTCTTTCACCCATTAGATTTTTGTCACGATTCACATGACACATTTTTTGTTTTTTTCACATGCGTTTTTTTATGGTTACTGTAATTCATTCACGCTGTTCACTAGACTTTATTCCCACAATATTAATCACCATACACATAACCACTATATATGAATCACATTATAATGTTATCTCAACTAATTTATTTCTTGATATTTTTATATGTCCCCTAGTTGTCCGCAAATATATATCAATTTATTCTTGTGTGTATCTTCACATAGGACTTACTCGGTGACATTCTTTAGATATCAATTTATATGCGATTTGTTTTCAGTCTATGTGCATAACGGTTCTCTTTTGTAACTTAATATATCTATGCTTGTTTTCCATTCTCTCTATATACGGATCGTATATGATCTGTAGACACTATCTTCTTTTGTATCCAATATTGCATTTGTATCTATTTACCTTCCTGATACTTCAAGTTTATGTCTCCTGTGATTACACTGCTTTTTTACTTGTAAGGGGTTAATTCCTGCCGGTCACATGACCTGTGATCAGCCGCAATTACCTCACTGCCTATATAAACCGACATGTACCATGCATTTGTTGTATGACTAAGAGCGCTTAAAGCGATTGAAACGCGTTACTTGTTCCTTCCTTGTCCTATGAATTAAACCCGGTCATACACTTAAGATACAAATATATCTTGCCCTTATCCAATATGCCGGCTTGACACTCCATAGCCGAGCGCGCAAGCACACGGAGAAGGATGCGATCACATGACTGATCATGTGATTCGTTGTATTGCCGGAACCAGGAAGAACACATAGTTCCCTGCGCTCCGGCTCCCGGTGTTTGGGAGCGCCATGACAGATACCGGTACGTGCCTCACGCCCACTCGCCATCAATGTTTTTAATTAAGGTTTTTAATTTCACAGCTAAAGCACTTAAGCACTTTGGTGTAATTTTATGATTATAGGTGTATGCCACTGTACACAATATTTTTATATATGATTATAATCGCATTGTAGATTATTTGTTTATTCATGTACCTAATTTTGATATACACTTGATGATGTTTTTTACATATGATTGTTTATTGGATTTTTCATTGGAGTTGATTGTTCACTGCATATATTGTGCCATTTGTAACCACCCACTTATGCTTGAGAAAGACAGCGTGATGCTGTTGAAACGTTGCATGTGACAATGGGTCAATAAAAACACGTTTATTCAACTGAAATGCTGCGGAACCTCTTTTGTGTGTTCTGGATCTATGTGCGGTCTGCGACTGCGACCGACTACATCTGCTTGCACCCGATAACTACTTGCACTGCCTGGTTGTGCTGCTCACACTGTTGGATTGTATCTATCTCACATCTATCTATCTATCTATCTCATATCTATCTATCTATCTATCTATCTACCTATCTCATCTCTATCTATCTCATATCTATCTATCTATCTATCTATCTCACATCTATCTATCTATCTCATATCTATCTCATATCATATCTATCTCATATCTATCTATCTATCTCATATCTATCTATCTCATATCTATCTATCTCATATCTATCTATCTACCTCATATCTATCTATCTATCTCATATCTATCTATCTATCTCTCTCATATCTATCTATCAATCTATCTATCTATCTATCTCATATCAATGTATCTCATATCTATCTATCTATCTCACGTCTATCTATCTATCTCATATCTATCTATCTATCTCATATCTATCTCATATCCATCTATCTATCTATCTCTTATCTATCTCATATCTATCTATCTATCTATCTATCTATCTATCTCATATCTATCTATCTTATATCTATCTATATCATATCTATCTCATATCTATCTATCTAATATCTATCTATCTATCTCATATCTATCTATCTCATATCTATCTATCTCATATCTATGTATCTCATATCTATCTATCTCACGTCTATCTATCTATCTATCTATCTATCTATCTCATATCTATCTATCTATCTATCTCATATCTATCTATCTATCTAATATCTATCTATCTATCTCATATCTATCTATCTATCTTTCTCATATCTATCTATCTGTCTCATATCTATCTATCTCATATCTATCTATTATCTATCTCATATCTATCTGTGATAGCCTGGGGGATGTAGGGTATGGGGAGTGTAGCTGTGCGGTGATTAAAGGGTGCTTGTTAACCCCTGCTATTCGTGACGCCAGGGGGAGGGCTCCTCAGTAATGCTTGTCCTACCGCCACCCTTCCCAAGAGCGATAGGGAGGTAGATAATAATGGAATGTTCACAACCGGAGAGTTTTCTGAAACAGGTATAACTTTTACTGAAGATTTTCTGCAAGCTTCATGAACTGAAGAGTCTCTATCCATACAACTGCTTTCTTTGGAGATTGACAAAGGTTGGGACTTTAGCAATTTAGAGTCTTTAAGTATTAGACGCTGTTCCACTGGATTTAGGGGATTTAGTTGCGGTCCAGTAGTCACGCTAGCATTAGCGTGGGTATTTTAGAAACTCATGGTTTTAGTTCAGCTGAGGCTGGTAGCTTTTCAGGCCTAGCGTGTCTTTGCAAGTTGCGCAGATCCGTCCTGCTAGTCCGGCATCCACGAGAGCAGCAACCCAAGAGAGCGATAATTGGCTACAGCTCCCTTATATGGGCAGGGGCTGGACTAGTGCTAATTGGTCCAATACTTGTGTCAATCACCATTACAGAGACTTGTGGGCAACACGTGACCCAAGGACCTCCAAAGGTCCTCCAACATACCATAGAGAATATTAACATGGTAACATGACTGAAGGTCCTGCGACGCTAAACAAGGTAAGTACTTTACATTATATTAGATATACATTATTTATTAAATATATACATGTATTAACATTAGAGAATTAGACTTGAGGAGAGGCGACAAGGGGCTGTCCCACCTTAGGAACCCTACCTGAGCGTAGTTACTCTGACTTTGGGGATCTCTACACTAGGTACGGTATGCAATACGGTACCGAGCCACCACATATCTATCCATCTAATATCTATCTCATATCTATCTCATATCTATCTATCTCATATCTATCTATCTCATATCTATCTATCTATCTCATATCTATCTATCTAATATCTATCTATCTCATATCCATCTATCTATTTCATATATATCCATCTATCTATTTATATCATCTATCATTATCTATAAATCTAATATCTATCTATCTATCTCATATATATCTTATCTATAAATGTAATATCTATCTATCTATCTCATATATATATATATATATATATATATATATATATATATATATATATGTATATATCTTTAAAAAGGTCTCCTGCTAATACTGAGACACTAGATTCACTATTATCCCTAGATTCTACAGGGTTAGCTGCATATAAATGTTTTGTCCTTGTGTATCTTGTGTGTCCTTGTCTTGCTGGCACCCAGTATTTCTTGGACTTGGTAATGCTGCTTTCCTATTGTTATCTATGTATATATCTATGTATCTTGTTCTTTCTATCCATAGCCTTTTATCCCATATCGTCTTTGTATGGATCTATCATCTCATGCAGCGGTATATTGTTATACATACATAAATACATATGTTATAACTGTTATCACTGGTCCTGAGTCTCCCACAGGGAACAGGCTGAAATGACTTTCTAACAATGGGTATAAATATTTATGAGGTGCTGTGTATATACGGACACGCTCACTGCCCCAGACGGCTGCACTATATACAACTGTGCTTAAAATATACTCACAACTTCTGTTTGGTTATAAACACTCACTACATAATCTAGTGATGAAAATATGTACACAATATATATTTGCACAAATATGTTTCAGCACTTTTATAACCTGTATGTATGTACTGTGTTTTATACATGCTCTGATTAACCCCTTAAGGACTCAGCGTTTTAGCATTTTCATTTTTTCCTCATCACCTTCTAAAAATCATAACCCTTTCAATTTTGCACCTAAAAATCCATATGATGGCTTATTGTTAGTGCCACCAATTCTACTTTGCAGTGACATTAGTCATTTTACCCAAAAACCTACGGCAAAACGGAAAAATAATCATTGTGCGACGAAATTGAAGAAAAAACGCCATTTTGTAACTTTGGGGGCTTCCGTTTCTACGCAGTGCATTTTTTGGTCAAAATGACACCTTATCATTATTCTGTAGGTCCATACGGTTAAAATGATACCCTACTTATATAGGTTGGATTTTGTCGCGCTTCTGAAAAAAATCATAACTACATGCAGGAAAATTTATGCGTTTAAAATTGTCATCTTCTGACCCCTATAACTTTTTTTATTTTTACGTGAACAGGCCGGTATGAGGACTCATTTTTTGTGCCGTGTTCTGAAGTTTTTATCGTAACCATTTTTGGGTTGATCGGACTTTTTGATCTCTTTTTAAAAAATTTTTTATTATATAAAAAGTGACCAAAAATACGCTATTTTGGACTTTGGAATTTTTTTGCTCGTACGCTATTGGCCGTTAGGCTTAATTAATGATATGATTTTATAGTTCGGACATTTTCGCACGCGGTGATACCACATATGGGAAAAAGGGGGTGATTCAAAATTTTATTAGGGAAGGGGTTAAATGACCTTTAACTTTTTTTTCACTTTTTTTTTGCAGTGTTATAGGTCCCATAGGGACCTGTAACACTGCACACACTGATCTCGTATGCTCCCATAGGGACCTGTAACACTGCACACACTGATCTCTTATGCTCCCATAGGGACCTATAACACTGCACACACTGATCTCTTATGCTCCCATAGGGACCTGTAACACTGCACACACTGATCTCTTATGCTCCCATAGGGACCTATAACACTGCACACACTGATCTCTTATGCTCCCATAGGGACCTATAACACTGCACACACTGATCTCTTATGCTCCCATAGGGACCTATAACACTGCACACACTGATCTCTTATGCTCCCATAGGGACCTATAACACTGCACACACTGATCTCTTATGCTCCCATAGGGACCTATAACACTGCACACACTGATCTCTTATGCTCCCATAGGGACCTATAACACTGCACACACTGATCTCGTATGCTCCCATAGGGACCTATAACACTGCACACACTGATCTCGTATGCTCCCATATGGACCTATAACACTGCACACACTGATCTCTTATGCTCCCATAGGGACCTATAACACTGCACACACTGATCTCTTATGCTCCCATAGGGACCTATAACACTGCACACACTGATCTCTTATGCTCCCATAGGGACCTATAACACTGCACACACTGATCTCTTATGCTCCCATAGGGACCTATAACACTGCACACACTGATCTCTTATGCTGACCCATGCAAAGCCATAGCTTTGCACGGATCAGTGAGATAGGGACTCGATTGCTCAAGCCTGTAGCTCAGACTTGGAGCAATCAAACCCCGATCGGACGCTGCGGAGAGAGGTAAGGAGACCTCCGCCTGCGTCCCAGCTAATCGGAACATCGCGATTTTATCGTGAGGTCCCGATCAGCCCAACTGAGCTGCCGGGAAGCGTTTACTTTCGTTTTCAGACGCGGGGATCAACTTTGATCACCGCGTCTGAAGGGTTAACAGCGCGCGGCACAACGATCGGTGCCGTGCGCTGTTAGCCCAGGGTCCCGGTTATCGTTAGCAGCCGGGACCCGACCAACCCCGTTTTTCACACCGGGACCGAGCTCAGGGCGTACAGATACGCCCTGAGTCCTTAAGAGTTTATGCACATGCACTTTATTATTTTATGCTAATTTTTTTTACACTGATTATTATTGTACTAATTGAGTGATGTCAGTTGTGGCTATTTAAGAGCCAGTGTTTGTTCATTGTACTATACCTGAAGATGGTGGAGTGAGACTACTGACACGTTGCACTTTTTTGTATATCTTGCTAAGATGGAATAAATTGCACCTTTTTTGCACTTGGGACACTTTGTGTACTGCGTTTTTTTCTACTGTGTTGAAGTCCCTAACCAAGTCTCCTATGACTGCATGCACCAGTATTTCTTCTATTGACTGAGTGGATGTGATGCTTCTTTGGACTTTTTTTTTTTAGCTAGATAGATAGATAGATATGAGATAGATAGATGATAGATAGATAGATATGAGATAGATAGATATGAGATAGATAGATAGATAGATAGATATAGGCGAAATATGACTTCACTGTGTGTATTATCCCTGTACTGTGACATCACTGCATGTATTATTCCTGTACTGTGACATCACTGTGTATTATTCCTGTACTGTGACATCACTGTGTGTATTATCCCTGTACTGTGACATCACTGCATGTATTATTCCTGTACTGTGACATCACTGCGTATTATCCCTGTACTGTGACATCACTGTGTGTATTATCCCTGTACTGTGACATCACTGCATGTATTATTCCTGTACTGTGACATCACTGTGTATTATTCCTGTACTGTGACATCACTGTGTATTATTCCTGTACTGTGACATCACTGTGTATTATCCCTGTACTGTGACATCACTGTGTATTATCCCTGTACTGTGACATCACTGTGTGTATTATCCCTGGACTGTGACATCACTGTGTATTATCTCTGTACTGTGACATCACTGTGTATTACCCCTGTACTGTGACATCACTGTGTATTATCCCTGTACTGTGACATCACTGTGTATTATCCCTGTACTGTGACATCACTGTGTGTATTATCCCTGTACTGTGACATCATTGTGTATTATCCCTGTACTGTGACATCACTGTGTATGATCCCTGTACTGTGACATCACTGTGTATTATCCCAGTACTGTGACATCACTGTGTATTATCCCTGTACTGTGACATCACTGTGTGTATTATCCATGTACTGTGACATCACTGTGTGTATTATCCCTGTACTGTGTGTATTATCCCTGTACTGTGACATCATTGTGTATTATCCCTGTACTGTGACATCACTGTGTATTATCCCTGTACTGTGACATCACTGTGTGTATTATACCTGTACTGTGACATCACTGTGTATATTATCCCTGTACTGTGACATCACTGTGTGTATTATCCCTGTACTGTGACATCACTGTGTATTATCCCTGTGCTGTGACATCACTGTGTGTATTATCCCTGTACTGTGACATCACTGTGTATTATCCCTGTACTGTGACATCACTGTGTATTTTCCCTGTACTGTGACATCACTGTGTATGATCCCTGTACTGTGACATCACTGTGTGTATAATCCCTGTACTGTGTGTATTATCCCTGTACTGTGACATCACCGTGTGTATTATCCCTGTACTGTGACATCACTGTGTATTATCCCTGTACTGTGACATCACTGTGTGTATTATCCCTGTACTGTGACATCACTGTGTGTATTATCCCTGTACTGTGACATCACTGTGTGTGTTATCCCTGTACTGTGACATCACTGTGTATCATCCCTGTACTGTGACATCACTGTGTGTATTATCTTTGTACTGTGACATCACTGAGTGTATTATCCCTGTACTGGGACATAACTGTGTATTATCCCTGTACTGTGACATCACTGTGTGTGTATTATTCCTGTACTGTGACATCACTGTGTGTATATTATCCCTGTACTGTGACATCACTGTGTATTATCCCTTTACTTTGATATCACAATGTATTATCCCTGTACTGTGACATCACTGTGTATTATCCCTGTACTGTGACATCACTGTGTGTATTATCCCTGTACTGTGACATCACTGTGTGTGTTATCCCTGTACTGTGACATCACTGTGTGTGTTATCCCTGTACTGTGACATCACTGTGCTTTATCCCTGTACTGTGACATCACTGTGTGTATTATCCCTGTACTGTGACATCACTGTGTGTATTATCCCTGTACTGTGACATCACTGTGTGTATTATCCCTGTACTGTGACATCACTGTGTGTGTATTATTCCTGTACTGTGACATCACTGTGTGTATATTATCCCTGTACTGTGACATCACTGTGTATTATCCCTGTGCTTTGACATCACTGTGTATTATCCCTGTACTGTGACATCACTGTGTATTATCCCTGTACTGTGACATCACTGTGTGTATTATCTCTGTACTGTGACATCACTGTGTATTATTCCTGAACTGTGACATCCCTGAGTGTATTATCCCTGTACTGTGACATCACTGTGTGTGTTATCCCTGTACTGTGACATCACTGTGCTTTATCCCTGTACTGTGACATCACTGTGTGTATTATCCCTGTACTGTGACATCACTGTGTGTGTTATCCCTGTACTGTGACATCACTGTGTGTATTATCTTTGTACTGGGACATCACTGAGTGTATTATCCCTGTACTGGGACATCACTGTGTATTATCCCTGTACTGTGACATCACTGTGTGTGTATTATCCCTGTACTGTGACATCACTGTGTATATTATCCCTGTACTGTGACATCACTGTGTATTATCCCTGTACTTTGACATCACTGAGTGTATTTTCCCTGTACTGTGACATCACTGTGTGTATTATCCCTGTACTGTGACATCACTGTGTATTATCCCTGAACTTTGACATCACTGAGTGTATTTTCCCTGTACTGTGACATCACTGTGTGTATTATCCCTGTACTGTGACATCACTATGTGTATTATCTTTGTACTGTGACTTCACTGAGTGTATTATCCCTGTACTGGGACATCACTGTGTATTATCCCTGTACTGTGACATCACTGTGTGTGTATTATCCCTGTACTGTGACATCACTGTGTATATTATCCCTGTACTGTGACATCACTGTGTATTATCCCTGTACTTTGACATCACTGAGTGTATTTCCCCTGTACTGTGACATCACTGTGTGTATTATCCCTGTACTGTGACATCACTGTGTATTATCCCTGAACTTTGACATCACTGAGTGTATTTTCCCTGTACTGTGACATCACTGTGTGTATTATCCCTGAACTGTGACATCCCTGAGTGTATTATCCCTGTACTGTGACATCATTGTGTATTATCCCTGTACTGTGACATCACTGTGTATGATCCCTGTACTGTGACATCACTGTGTATTATCCCAGTACTGTGACATCACTGTGTATTATCCCTGTACTGTGACATCACTGTGTGTATTATCCATGTACTGTGACATCACTGTGTGTATTATCCCTGTACTGTGTGTATTATCCCTGTACTGTGACATCATTGTGTATTATCCCTGTACTGTGACATCACTGTGTATTATCCCTGTACTGTGACATCACTGTGTGTATTATACCTGTACTGTGACATCACTGTGTATATTATCCCTGTACTGTGACATCACTGTGTGTATTATCCCTGTACTGTGACATCACTGTGTATTATCCCTGTACTGTGACATCACTGTGTGTATTATCCCTGTACTGTGACATCACTGTGTATTATCCCTGTACTGTGACATCACTGTGTATTATCCCTGTACTGTGACATCACTGTGTATGATCCCTGTACTGTGACATCACTGTGTGTATAATCCCTGTACTGTGTGTATTATCCCTGTACTGTGACATCACCGTGTGTATTATCCCTGTACTGTGACATCACTGTGTATTATCCCTGTACTGTGACATCACTGTGTGTATTATCCCTGTACTGTGACATCACTGTGTGTATTATCCCTGTACTGTGACATCACTGTGTGTGTTATCCCTGTACTGTGACATCACTGTGTATCATCCCTGTACTGTGACATCACTGTGTGTATTATCTTTGTACTGTGACATCACTGAGTGTATTATCCCTGTACTGGGACATAACTGTGTATTATCCCTGTACTGTGACATCACTGTGTGTGTATTATTCCTGTACTGTGACATCACTGTGTGTATATTATCCCTGTACTGTGACATCACTGTGTATTATCCCTTTACTTTGATATCACAATGTATTATCCCTGTACTGTGACATCACTGTGTATTATCCCTGTACTGTGACATCACTGTGTGTATTATCCCTGTACTGTGACATCACTGTGTGTGTTATCCCTGTACTGTGACATCACTGTGTGTGTTATCCCTGTACTGTGACATCACTGTGCTTTATCCCTGTACTGTGACATCACTGTGTGTATTATCCCTGTACTGTGACATCACTGTGTGTATTATCCCTGTACTGTGACATCACTGTGTGTATTATCCCTGTACTGTGACATCACTGTGTGTGTATTATTCCTGTACTGTGACATCACTGTGTGTATATTATCCCTGTACTGTGACATCACTGTGTATTATCCCTGTGCTTTGACATCACTGTGTATTATCCCTGTACTGTGACATCACTGTGTATTATCCCTGTACTGTGACATCACTGTGTGTATTATCCCTGTACTGTGACATCACTGTGTATTATTCCTGAACTGTGACATCCCTGAGTGTATTATCCCTGTACTGTGACATCACTGTGTGTGTTATCCCTGTACTGTGACATCA